>NC_071355.1:124094999-124332499 GCF_943734655.1 Sabethes cyaneus | reverse complement strand
GGGTCAGCTAGTTTGGTATAATTGCCTATTCCGACCCCACATTTTATTTCTCAAAGTTTTGTATGGATTGATCAATCCCCCTTGCAGTGACATGCAGTGAAAAATGAGTATTTTCGAAAATCTGAGAAAAATGGAGAAGCATTGCTACAAGCGGGATTGATCAATCCCTACAAAACTTTGGGAAAATGAATGTGGGGTCGGAATGAGCAATTATACCAAGCAAGCAAAGCCTGGGTGCTAATTCCGTTATTGAAATTTGACCTTCTGTTTTTATACGACAGACTTCGCAACCAGCTGTTAGAATACAGAACAGTGCGGGGTCAGTGCTACGATCCTATTGACTCTAACAGCCTCTCCCAGCCGAGATTCGAACATACGACGAGTGGCTTATTAGACCAGCGTCTTACCTCGAGGCCAACTGGGAGGCACACAATTATACCAAATTTGGTTGAAATCGGAGGTGGTCGAATACAATGGATATGATCACTTGAGAGGGGATAACACCGAAATAACCTTGAAAATTGAATTTTTCAAAAAACCCAAGATAGATTATTTTAAGACCTTCTCTAAATTAATTGTTTTGATTAATACTAACATCCTGTGAAGAAACATCTGAGGTGCATGAAAGTTAAATAATAAGTGCATTCGGACATAGCGTGTATCATCACGGAGAATAAAAATGTAGTTTCAACCATATTTATGGTTGTTTTACGCACAAACAAAAATTTCGTTTTGTTTCAAACTGAAATGTATGATTGAAATGAAAATATTTATTGTTACATCAATGTCAACTTTAAATTTGAAAATACTTTACTTTTAATTCAAAACTGTTATTTACTTGATTCAAACAGAATCTCGTTTGGAAACAACAATATTTTCAGGTTGTTATAAAAATATTTTATTGAGGCTTAAAACAACAATCATTTTGTTTGAAACAAACCGGAGCTTTTTCGCTCCGTGATGGAATTTGTTTTATGACTTAGCTATTCTCGTTGACTCACTGTTGATTACTCTCGCCTACTGTTAGAATAATGTCAATGTAGATTAAGGTGCGACTTATTCATTTTAGATCAATGTTACTTCTGTCGCCGTTTTAATATTTGTGGGGTGAGATCAAAGTTTCTTGGAACCTCGGGCAACATTAAATGTTGGAAAAATTACAAAAGCAAGTTACATGCTACATGTTGTCAGTTTTTAGATAGTACCTGTACGAAATCACGTCGGACTCGATTATCAACTAAACGTGTCGATTATTTGTAGTCGATTATACTACAACATGCAACATTGGTGTATTTTATCCATAAATAAATGTTTAGCCGTTAAAAATCAAATCAGAAATTATTTCGCATATGCCATAAACACCAATATCGAGACAATGAAATAAATTACTGAATATAATTACTAATAGTGACTAAAGTTCTTAGCGATAATGAAATAGAGAAAAACTGCTACTGTGTTACCTGACTCATAACGAACCCCTACTTCCGAAATTCTAAAATCTCTCATGCTTTTATTTTTGGAGTAAACATGTAATTTCTTATGTTATATAGTTGATATTTGTATGTTCTATTCGAATTTATGATCAATTAAACGAAAAACCATAAAGTTTGTGAGTTACGAGACCCTCCCCCGTGTATAACGTATATTCGTTATGAGTCAGGTAACACTAGCCTGATTTTTAGTTAAGTCCTGTAAACAAAAATAAAGAAGCGAGAGTTTGTTTTCTTACATGGCAGTTTGGAATAACTCACGCGGTTTTTACGTTTATGGTAACAATAGAACCTATTCAAAAATCAGGCCAGAATGGTATTCTAAGAGCGCGGACAACTAGGTGTGATTTCGATTTAGGCAACAAGGGCGCTTCGCCTATGCTGCCAAAATCGAAACCGTGCCAAAATCGAGTCTTTTTTTTTGAAATAAAAAAATTGAATATAAATGGGTTCCGGTTGTCCGGTGCAAGTAAGTTTTTGGCAATCTGCGGTAAGACGTAGTCCTACGGCAATAAAAATATGATTGTTCGAAATATCCTATAACCACCAACTTTTTTTCATGAACACACTTAGACAATCATTTTTTCGCTATTGAAAGCATGTTTGCTCAAACAGACCGATATTTAAGCATATTTTTGGAAGTGAAATATTTTGTGTTGCCAAAAACGGATACTTTTGTTGCCAAAATCAAACCACCAAACCATGACAAATTTGAAATCCCACTGTATTATAAAACTTATGAGGCGCCAATGTTTAACATCAACCGAAAAAAGCGAAAAAGTCATCCATTGACATGCATCATACAAGCATTTCAATTTCTGTGTAGCTCATCGAAATGGAACAACACAAAGCGAGCTCCCCAAAAAACTGCTTCCAAGTGACTTCTCAGTATCTTTGCCGCTGCAGCGCGCTGGTGAACTATATAGTTCTGTAAAGTGTGAATTCACAGTAAGTCCACACTTGGATCGCACAGTGAAGTCACACTTGTATCGCATAGTGAAGTCACACTTGGCCTTCACAGTGGCAGTATAGTTGTTTTCATGTCCGCTTTGTGCAGTGTTTCGGAGAAGAAAAGACGCTGTCGTCAGTTCCATTGCCACTTACACTGCCTTTAGGAGCGAGTGAACTAATGATTATACCTCTGCATCATTGCTATTTGATTAGAGAACTGTGTGAATCACTCTTCGCACCCGCTGCAAGTTGAGGTGCTGGCCATCCCTGATCTCTACCACCGACTGTTCCAGCGCGTAGTGGCTTTTGAGGAGCTCATGTAGGTTCTCGTTCGTTATGGCTTGGTGGTGGCCGATGAAATTGACAGTTCCAACCGTAGTAGAGTGCCGTGGGCCGTATACGGTCCACCCAAGTTTGCAGCGAACCGCAATAGGTTCAACTGGTGCCCCTACCTTGGCTTCTATCGGAGCAAACTAGTGGATATTGTTCAATCCGATTAACAATTCCGGCTGACCGTCGTATGGCTCGATTGGCAGGTTCCGCATATGAGGATATTGCGCGGCAAGGTCCTGAACATCCAGTCTTTAATGGGGAAGCATTAACTTTCCAACCGTCCGGACACTATGCTGTAAAGGGCACTATGCAGTAAAAGGGCTGGCAAAAGAGTGAACATGTGCAAATATATCACCTCTGTTTTCTAACTCCTATCTCTACATCCACGAGGTGCCGGCAGGGGTACGGCAGCCAAAGTTGCGCACCTGGTGGTACGCAACCTTGGTTGTCGTATGCAGACAGAGAACGTGGAACACTCGCCGTGTGGTTTCCGGCTACCTAATCATGCAGTTTGGCGCCGGTTTTTCGGAGGGCGTGGCTGCGGGGTGAGGGCACACCGGGAGTGTTATTTTCTCAGCTGGTTTAGCACAGAGAGAGAGAGACTCTCAATCGGTCTGTTTTACACAATCTGCAGTTATGCCCTTTGGCGGTTGGTGCCGAATTGCACGTTTGGGCAAAAACTGAGCCAGGGACCTAATTTTGCCGTGAGAGTCGGCAAATCAGGAGCCCCTAAGTCAAGGTCTAACTCCAGCCGATGACTGAATGGCTGGAGGGGTGAAAACATGCCAGTCACGAACGGAGTGCTTTAGGCATCTTGCCCCTACTGTGCCATGCGGGGCTCTGGTACGGTCGATCTTTGTTGTCCCTTGCGTTTCGTGGGAACAACATAGGAGTCCTGCCCAATTTCCCTTATGGGTTTTACGTCAAGTGCGTTCTGGCCAACATAATTGGCTTCGCTTACAATTTGTTGTCTGATCTGTGTAGGAGATTGTTTGTGCATATACTTCGCCAGTCAAATAGTTAGAGTCGCACAAATAAATCTTCAACACAAACGGGCAGCAAATTTGTATTTATGCGAAAAACTTTTTAATGGCTCTGTCACCATCGCATTGGTTCAGGAGTCATATTTTCGTAAGAAGTACTTTCATTCGACGGATATTGGAAATCAGAACTTTGCTGTTTGCAGCAAAACTGGTATGACAAATCCTCGTTTGATGCCCAGGGCATGCATATTATTGCATAGGTCAACAAGTGCATGTCTTATCTCTGAGTTGACTACTCGAGATATTTGTGCAGTCACAGTAGAACTCGTCGTGGATGATGTCCATAGGCGCTATGTCTACTGTTCTGCATACTTACCACACGATGAACCGTCTCCCAGCGACGATTTCAGAAATGTGGTGAGATACTGCCAATCTAATGAGCTTCCGCTCATTGAAGGCAGCGATGCCAATGCCCATCACATCATTTGGGGCAGCTCGGATATCAATCTGAGGGGCTCTGATTTGATGGAATATTTGAGTAGTACCAACCTTGGAATACTCAACATTGGCAATTGTCCAACTTTCATACGAGCTGGTAGAGGGGAAGTGTTAGATACAGCACTCTGCTCTAACAGGATCAGTCGTGAGTTGGCACAATGGCATGTTTCAAATGAGACACCAATATCTGATCATTGCTTTATATATTTTGATCATTTGGGTGTCTCCTTGAACGCTGCAACATTTCGCAATCCGAGATTTTCCGACTGGGAACTCTTTGAGGAGGAACTGGCGACGAAATTTCAAGGATTCGAAACGAAGATTGAGTCATCGATCGACTTAGATGTGGCTGTAGATGTCACAACATCTTTTATTGCGGAAGCTATTAAAACGACTAGAGGAACAGCATGGTGGAACTCTCATCTCGCGGAACTAAAGAAACGATGCAGGAGAGCCTGGAATAGACGTCGTAGGGATGGCGTGGAGCCTTTCAAGCAGGCCCGAAAAGCCTATGCAAAGGCTCCACTATCTTCAGCACGCACGAGCTGGCACAGGTTCTGCAGCAACGTTTCCAGTGTCGACGAAGCAAATCGACTTAATAAAATACTGTAAAAAACGAAAGATTATCAGGTTAATAACATACGAAGTTCGAACGGCGAATACTGTTCGAATGACAATGAAATCCTGGAATGTCTCTTTTATAGTCACTTTCCGGGCTGTGTGGAACCTGAAGTTCGAAACGATCCAGAAATCGTTTTAGGTGACTTAGACTCATGGGCACGGAGACTTGTCACAACTGAAGCGATTGAGTGGGCAGTGAACAGCTTCTCTCCATACAAATCTCCTGGAACAGATGGAATATACCCTATTCTACTGCAGAAAAAATTCAAGTACTTCAAACACATTCTGAGAAGGATGTTTGTGTGTAGTATTGCTATTGGGTACATCTCAGCTCAATGGCGTGAAATAACCATTAAGTTTATTCCTAAAGATGGACGCGCGACATACGAGCAAGCAAACAGTTTTAGACCAATCAACCTAACGTCTTTCTTGCTTAAATCACTTGAGCGGATTGTTGATCACCACATCCGCGAAACAAGCTTAGTAGAAGTTCCACTTCATTCAGCACAACATGCTTATCAAAGTGGCAAGTCTACAACCACTTTATTACATGATGTGGTGGATAAAATGGAGGTGGCTTTTTCACAAAAGGAATCTTGCTTAGGAACTTTTTTGGATATTGAAGGCGCATTTGACAACGTATCTTTCGCTTCCATTTTGGAGGCTGCTCGTTATCATAATGTGCCTTCAATAATCATAAAGTGGATAGAACAAATGCTTAGTAACCGATCGCTTTTTTCGTCGTTACGGCAAGCAAGCATTTGGAAGCAAAGTGTTTGTGGATGTCCACAAGGTGGCGTTCTCTCGCCTCTTTTAGGGAACCTTGTGGCGGATGGCCTACTGAGGAAACTCAATTGTCTAGGCTATCCGTCATATGGTTTTGCGGATGACGATCTCATCCTAGTAGTTGGAAAGTGCATAAGCACATTATTTGACTTAATGCAGCAGGCACTACGCGTCGTGGAAACGTGGTGCCGAGAAACTGCACTTTCGGTAAATCCGAGCAAAACGTCTATCGTATTATTTTCAAGACGTAGAAATACCAATGGAGCTCGCGCTCTGCGCTTTTACGATTCGGATGTTGATGTTGTGAACGAGGTGAAGTACGTGGGGTTGATTCTCAACTCCAAGCTTGACTGGTCCACAAATATTGATTTCCGAATTAAAAAAGCGTGCATGGCCTTTGGGCAGTGTAGACGAGCAATTGGCAACTCTTGGGGGCTTAAACCCAAATACATACACTGGTTATACACGGTCGTTGTCAGACCAACACAGGCGTACGGTTGTCTTATATGATGGCAGCGAGGGGAAGTTGTGACTGTCCAGACAAAGCTAAACCATCTTCAAAGGATGTGTCATTAATGGCAATGTCTGGTGCATTTACTACAACTCCTACTGTCATACTCCTGGTCATACTCGATTGTGGTCGCAAATTGTTGCTGAGGACAAGTTTGCCCTTGCTCCTAGCGATGTAACGCTCATGCGTACTTTCCCGTATAGGACTTTCTCAAGTGACTTTCCTCCTAGAGAGGAGTGGATGTTAGGCAACATGGAAAGGAAAATTTCCGACTATGTGGTCTGTTATACCGATGGTTCCTTGTACGAATGCCGTTCATCTGGTTTGGGTTCCTGGCCATTCCGATATAACTGGAAATGAATGGGCTGATGAAACAGCAAGATCTGGAGCAGAAAAGTCGGTTTTCGGACCAGAACCTGCTTTACCAATTGTGGCATGTTGGATAAAACAAAAGATTCGATCTTGGTTTTCATCTGAACACGTACGTTATTGGGAAAATCTTGAAACTTGTCGTCAAACGAAAAGTTTCATTGTTAAGCCTTGTGAGAAGGTTGCAAAATTTCTTTTGCAACACTCAAAGGTAAATTGCAGTATTCTTGTCAGATCACTGACTGGTTACTCCAGACTAAATTATCATATGGCTACGATTCAGCGAGCTGAATCGTTTCATAATTTATGTGGATCCGACTACGGTTATACCATATCACGTAATTTGCAACTGTCCTGCAGTAGCCCAATTGCATCATAGGATCTTTGGATCCTACGTCTTAAATGAATCGGATTTTAGGAAACTAAAATTACGAGACATTTTGATGTTTCTTACCGAAAGCGGTATTGAGCTATAAGCTCTTATTTATCATGAGTATACCCCCCAGGGGGTGTACTATTGATAAGTTAACTATCAAGGACTGCAGTATCCCCTCGGGGGTACAAAAATCTCTCGGTATGTATGTGTTTGTGTTTGTCCAAATTCCTCATCCACCCGTTCCTATTCCTCCTGTTTTCCTTCCTGTCCTCACCAGGTAAATGATGACACGGGCAAGATAGGCAAGGCACAAATCTTCCACATGATTGTGAGGAACGTGCTGCTCGAACCAAAGATGCTGATACCTGATACCTGAACAGCTTACCGTTGGCACCGCCACTGACTCCCGACGCCCAAACATTCATTCGCCGAGATTCCCTTCCCTCGCGTGACATCGGCCATCCACCTAATCGTTTGCCGCTCTTGTACGCCAACGACACCTGGTCGGTCGGCTAGCTTCCGCTCCAACAGCGTTACAGAGGCACCCTCGTCAAGGAATGCCAGTACTGTGATCGAGGTTCTGCCGCAGTGAAGCTGTACCAGTACCATCCGAAACATAGCAGTACAATTGGATCGGATGTGTGCACTCATGCCGACTGTGTTTCCGACGGGATGTATTAGGGAGTTGTGGTGCTCCCTACAATCTCCGACACCACAGCGAATTTTGAACCTACAGGTACCACTGTGCTCATTGATGCAAACGTGGCACAGTTAATCACGGGTCACTATCTTCAACCGATCCGCGTACGACAGTTTCTCGAAATCGGCACACTGACGAAGACGGTGTTCTGTGTTTTGGCACATTTTGCATGGCTTCAACCTCTTTTGATCACTGGGACTGGGCGCTGGATTCTCCTCTGCGTGGCAGTACAGCGCACCCTTTTCCTTCGGTTTCTTCTTTCCGAATGACGACGATCCGGCTTTGGACTGGTACGCTGGCGTGAGATCTACGTCGACATCTGCCTCACAGGCGTCTTCGACAATCTCCATAAGGAAATCCGTCAGAGTGCGAAGCGTCGGCTCCCCTTTGCTCTTCCGGTAATGCACCCATTCTCGTTTTTCCCGATCAGGAAGCTTGGCGACCAAAGACTTGATGAGCAATGGGTTGAGGAGATGTTGCCGAAGATCCGCGGCTTCTAAGTGTCCGCAGAGTTGTTCCACGGCATTCCCGAAAGGAACGAAACTACGCAGATTATCTGGCTTAGGTGGCACCAGTTGGTTAACTTTGTCCAGAAGATTCTGTGGTAGTTGTTCCGGACGACTATAATGGCGACGCAGCTTCTCGATAACTCGCGGAATCGACTCAGGGAGTAGTTGACCGGATACCAATTCGAGAGCTTCGCCTTCGAGGGATTCCTGCAATCTCATTAGGTTCTCGTGTTTCATATAGCCACAGGTCTCGTTTGACCTTTTGAAGGCCGCGCAGAACAGAGGCCATTGAGAAAGTTTGCCCGAGAACTTTGGAAGTTTAGAAGTCAGCCCCTTTCTTGCAGCTAGCTGGGCCTTTGTCGGTCCTACCCGCTTTTGACTCGCTTCTTACCCACTCTTCTTCTTTCCCGGTTTGCTCTTCACCGACGTACTGGACACTTCAGACTCTTCGTCCTCCTCTTTTTCGCTATCAGTCTTTTTAGTCCTCGGTTTCACTCTGCTCCTCGTCCTCTTCACTGTCCGCACCGACTGCACTACTGTTCTCGAATTCCTTGGCAAGCTTCTTTACATTTGCTTTGGTCAGCTTCAACGACTTGTTTCCGGCACCGGACGATCGTGCTTTACCTTCAACCGCTTTCTTCGGTGTGGATTTCGCCACCTTGCTTGTCGACAACTTCATCAACTCTTTATCCAGATCCGCCATCTTCTTTTCGAACGCCTTTTGTTTCGCCTTCATGCGATCGATCTGTTCTTGCTTCTTCCGAAGCATCTCCTCCAGGAACACCATCTGCTGTTTTTCTTCTTCCGCGCGCATTTTCAAGTACATTTCAATCTTTTTCTGTTCAAACGCGCGCTGCAATTGTTTCCTTCCTCTATAGCTTCATTTCCGTCTCTACCCAGCTAGCATTTTCATATGTATAAAAAAGGTAAAAATTAGCATTACGTACATGCTAAATGTATTTCATGCGCAAAATTGGCATATCCGTACTATTTTGGAGGCGATATACGTGATTACGAATAATTTTGAGCGTTATGACTATATAAGTATTTATATACGATAATATCCGATTAAGCGCGAGTCGCTCCGTACTACTCTACGATTTTGTGCTGAAAATCGTATGTATGTCAGTCATTATCATTATACACGACAAAAAATCAACTTGATCCCACTTTATCCAGCTTTATTTACGATTTCGAGTTTATTAGGAGAGGAGGTCCGAACTATTTTTGTCATCTATTTTTGTTAACGACGCTCAAACTGTAATTTATTTTCGTTAGTATACATTTTCTTTAGTTTTACTTACAACTTACAATAAAGTGGTTTCTTCTCCCACTTTAAACTTCCTTTAACTTTCATTCTTTAACTTTTATTTGCTCTTAATCCTATTAAATAAATTTCATTTTGTGCACCTTTCAGTCCATTCTAAATATACTTTTCTAACTTACGATTTGTTTGAAATTGTTTGGTTGCCCAACTTCGGCTCAGCTACCCTAACTTTGGATCTCTATGTATTTCTCCTTCGTTTGGTATCTTGCTGTCGCTATCGAAAGTTTCCGGTTATTTTGTATGTTTTTAATCATTTATGTTTTGTCTTTCTACTATATAAATATATATTGCCTTTCTACTATATAAATATATAGTATAAAGATATAGAAATCACTCGGAAAACCGGAAATGGAAAGAAGGTCCTGCGGGCCGAATGTCATATACCATTCGACTCAGTTTCGAAAACTAAGCATTTTCTGTGTGTGTGTGTGTGTGTGTGTGTGTGTGTGTGTGTGTGTGTGTGTGTGTGTGTGTGTGTGTGTGTGTGTGTGAGTGTGTGTGTATGTGACGCTTTCAATCTCACTCACTTTTCTCGGAGATGGCTGGACCGATTTTAATGTTCTTAGTGTCAAATGAAAGGTCTAGGTGTCCCATAGGTTCATACTGATCGGACTTTTAGTTCAAAAGTTATGTATAAAAATACGGAAAATATGGGACTTCATTATCTCATAGGTCCCTTAATCGATTTGAACCAAATTGCATATGAAAGAGGAGCCTTGCAAACCCTTAACTTCCAAATTTCGTGACGATTGGGCTTGTAGTTTGAAAGTTACATAAAGAAATGTGAAAAAATAATATTTAAATGTCTGTTTGTTTCTGTTTCTGTTTGCAGCACGAGGTGGGGCAGTTAGAGCCAAGTCTGTCCAGGGCTGAGACAAGGTGGTTGTGATCATGATAAAAGAATCCTTGCGGATAACACTAGCGCCATAATGCGTTGGTGATTATGGATTAATGAGGAGGAAGAAGAGTGACCGAACTTGGCTCGTTATAATTGTGTACTTGGTGAATATAGAATAAAATGGCTTGTACTTATCTTGTTTTCTCCTTCCTTTGTTTGTTTCCTCGTCTTGTTCGTCGTCGATCTTACTTAAGGCCAAAGTAGGCTCCACGCCGTCCTCTCCATCGTTGTCACCAGTGCAGTCATCTGTGGATGATCTCTTGCCTCCCCTCACGACAACATTGTTGCCGTGAGAAGAAGCGATAGAGATCAGGCAGAGAAAGAAAAGAAAAGAAAAGAAGAAATTTTTAGTCAACATGTTGATTGCAATTTTCGAGTTAGTAATATCACGAGAATTCTGTGTCTGTCCATCACCTATGATACTACCGACTAACTACTCGCTAGCATGGACGCTACTCATCTCCCAAATACCCATGTCATCACGATTGACTCAGCGCTGTTCAATAACCTATGCTCATTAAAAGCCACAGCCGCTTCTTTATCTACCATCTTTGCAGTATTGTAGCTGTTGGCGTAAATTTTCGAATATTTTGTGCGGAATATTATTCAAGAGCAATATTATCGCTCAGAACTATCGAAAAATACTTGAAGTTCCGAAAAATAGAGCAGATGCGATACATTAATGGGGACTGGTACTCGCTCGTATTATTCCCGGTGGCATTAATTGCCTATTTGTAGCGGTAGTCAACCAATTTGTCGGTATGCTCTTCAGACCGTGGACAATTGAAATGATTCTGTAACTTAGAAAGGATTAGGTGGATCAAGTAGAACTTCACTTGGAGATATGTATATATGCCGTGTTAAGTCTTAAGTGCAAGCTGTCACTGAAGCAAAACCTAATAAGATGTTAACGACGTTGATAATTCTGTGAGGATGGTATTGACACAGAGAACAGACATCCATTCAGGAACAAATTTTTCGGGAATTCTTGGATAAAATTTCAAATTAAAATCACCTAATATGCTAGCGTCACCACCACTATAGTTTCCCAACTAAATGATTCTTTTGATTTGCAGACTGACAACCTTTGGCTCCTCTGGCGCTAGTATATATGGACTGTAACCGTTATGCTAGCGCCAGAAGCTAGCTGTTGTGAGTTTAGTGTAGAATTTTATGCGTCTTTAGCGACATCATCACTATAGTTTCCCAACTAATTTGACATAAGTTTTATCCCAGTGGGGACCTTTCGCTTGGATGTCTGTTCTCTGTGGTATTGAATCGAAAAAATCCTCATACCATGGCCATATATTATGTACTATGACCATATTTTAGGAAGTGGGAATGATGGTATATTGAGGACAGCCCTTCACTATCGCTTGAATCAGCCAGAGAATCGAATACCTTTTTTACTTGAAGAGCTATACTCTAAAAAGATTTAGTTAGAAATGGAATTCCAGTTGAAGTCTGCCAGGATTGGGCAATGGACAGAACAAAATATATATCGAGACTATAAAGCTTTTCGAGAGATCCACTAAGTCCGACCGCGACGACAGCAGCAAGAATGGAGAGGAGCAGGCCGCCGGTGAGTTGCCACCGTCCGACTTGATGCACTCTCCAACAGAGGCTCATCAGCATTAGGAGGGCCCTTGGGAGACAAACAGCGTCATTCATGATCATTTTATGTTGTTAGTTGAATACCGTTAACGCGGTTGGTCACAAGACATGCAAAACATTCTAATAAAGGAGGGAAATAAGAAAATAATAATTATAATTAATTACATCCAAAACAATACAATAGAGGTGACAGTAACAGCAACGATAGCAATATTAGTAATAATAGTAATAACATAGGAAACTGACATAGGAAACACAGCTACTGACTATAACTTCCTGTCCATTAATAATTGTAGTTTGGCAGCATAGGTATAAGAAAAAAAATTCCGACTCATCATAGAACACTCAAACATATATTCATTCATACCTATACACCCATGCACACTCATACATGCATACACATGTATACATGTACGTGTGTGTATATTTTTCAGTGCTGTGCTGTCCATAATCGCATAACAGCCACAAATTCTATGGCAATCTCATAGAAAATGTCTCGATTACGCAAATAAAGACATCACATCATTTTTGAACACTCGTTCGTTCTAACTAGCGATAAATTTTAATTTTCATGAGTAAGTCAAAATCTCATGAATGGTGGGTAGGATTTGATTTCAGTTTTCTAGAGAAATTTCTGTGCATACCAGCTAGGGAACTGAGTAAGCCCTCCCGGTGCTTCGGCCCAAACGGATTGAATTTAAAATCAAATCCGCTCAATTTCGCTCCATTTCGCTTTACGAGACACATGCTACACATAAAGCTAAATTATGCAATACTATACTACATACTACACATATATCTAACTTAAACTATATTACATTCTACATGCGGAATTAAGTTTAGGAGTGTGCCGACAAACCACCTACCCATGGGAGGGAAAAATGTTTTGAAGAACATTACCACATTTAAAATGGATGAAATGAAATTACGAGCATTTCCATGAGGCAGGACATACTTTTTTTTTCTGTGAATTTTTTTTAAGATTTTTCCAAAAAATATTTTCTCTGGATTGCCACAAAAAAATTTACTTACATTTTCATTTAAAAATTTTTGCTCTACAACACATTTGGTTCCTGAGACATGAATTATCAAAGTGGTACATGAATTCTCCGAATAAGGCGATGCGTGAGCTATCTATCGATCAACAAAACTGATTCTTGGTATATTGTTAGAGACCGGTATGAGCTTGTTAACTACCAAAAACCAAACAAGTTGACTAACAGGAAACTAAGAAAATGTAGTTGGCATGTAGCACCACTCACCGCCTAATTTGGGGGACTGCTGGAAAGTTTCTCTTGAGGTTTTCTAAGAATACTAGGTGGACCCGTCGTGGCTAACCACGATACCAACACATTTGAAAATGTAATATGGTTTACAATTAAAAAGCACGTATTAAAAATTATTAATGAAACAGTTTTAGAATTGGCAACCTTCTATTAATTGAGCTGTTCCGATTTATAGTGGCCATTGACCAATTTATCAAAATTGAGATTTTTACATAAATCGTATCTTTTTGCATAGATGTACTATGCAAACAATAAAAATTCTTATTCTTATTCTTATTCTTATTCTTATTAATACCATCACAGCCACAATAAAGGATTCCTGGAAATAATTTTAATTATTTCTGATCATAGAAATATTTCTAATTATTTTCTTGTCTGTATTAACATTTACAAAATATCAGAGATATATTGCAAATGTTTAATCGGCCAGGCCAACTGTGAAGTATTGCCGCAAAGACGATTATACGAAATGGATCCTGTTTGAACAAGTTATTCACACATAGATGCATTTCAAAATCAACAGGGGAAGAAGAAACGGGGATGTCTCGTGCCAACCGTTTCTGATTAATACTAACTTTGTTTTCGTTGGGAGTATCTTTGCTAATAAAGATCAAATGATACCCCGGACCCTCGGGGATGAACTTTTAGCCTTTAGACGCTTTAGACCAAAAGCCCGGCTGCAATTAGCCAAGGTTATAGCGCCTTATTTCGCTCCCTGAAAATACATTAAACTCTCCAGGTGCCAACAATATTAGTTCAAATTATTTCTTAAAAAAAGCGGTATTTAGCGGAGAAATTTAGCAGAAATAAAAAACTTTCACTCATCTGCATTATAATCCACTACTGCAAATTAACTACTGTTAAAAGATTCTGTCCGCGCCATCGATCAACCTCAGCCCTTGGCCGACTATACAGTTTGGACATTCGGAGTGGGTGTTATAAACGGTTCCAGCACAGCAATACACTTTTTCTGCATTAAAGCTCCGCTAATAGTTCCATTATAAATCACTCTAGTTGCTCGGTGAATCCATTACGGTTCGGCTTATTCAAGAACACTTTTACACAATATTGACTTAACTCTTACTACTTTATATTCTTTTTCATGAAAAACTGTTCAATTTACATTATTTGAAACGAAAAATTCGCAACGTCAAATGTTTTCGTACTATACAAACAATAAAAATTACAAAAAATTAGGTTTCAAACCTGCTTTTTTCATGTTGAACTTTTGGTTTGGAACAGAATGACCATTCTGTTCCGCATTATTGTGGTCTATACTCTATAATATATACTTGTGACTTATTAATAATCGATATTCGACTATTTTTGATTTCAAAACTTCTACCCTTTAAACCCTTTCATCTGATACCCATATTATGAGGATTTTGCAATATTTCCAGTCATGTGCGATCATTATCAGAAAACCGGTAGTAGCCATCTTTAATTCCAAAATAGCGTCAGAACACGATGGAATATCGTGTCCCAGTCGTCATACTCTTTCACCAATACCCATTTTATGGGGGTTTTGATAATTACAAATCGCATGGATTGAGACCACTATGTTGCGGAATGTTTTGAGGATTCCAGCTAAATTATACAGTAAAGATTTGTATAACGCGGTGGGTGGTGCTGTACGCCCATCGCGATGTCTCAGCTGTCCATTAACCAAAAAAGTTGATTTTTGGTACATTGGTAGCATGTGGTATAACCTAGTCAACTACTGAAAATCAACTGTATTGGTTAATGAACAGCTGAGATATCCCGATGGGTGTATAGCACCACCACCGCGTTATAAAAATCTTTACTGTATATGAAGTTATAGTAGTCTATGTATATTGGTATGAATAAATCGCATATTTCAACAAAAGTTGGGATTTTTATGTATTCTCTTGTTGAATCCCTCTTTACCCTCCCCATCAGAATAGTTGGTTTGGTGAAAATAATTGAATGGAATTTTTTATAGTTTTTTAGACAATTGCGTCTCTTGTAAAATTTGCTAAATGGTCAATGGGCCACTATAATTCGGAACGGCTCAATTAAAACACGTGTAAACTACAAACGGGGCAAATGGGGCTTAGATAAAAGGGCAAAAATCTACCGATTGTGAGAACCATGCTGCGAGGGAGAACATTTCGAAAAAGTACTCAATTTTAGAACCAAGACAAAATTTAGACTCGGTTTCGCCAAAATTATGATTGCGGAAAATATTAATTGCATTATACTGGGCAGACGCTTGCTGTCTAATCCGCTACCACTCGTTGGACCACAACTACAAAAACACCCTTCGTTTTAATAAACCAGACAAACTCTTGGATTAGTTATTTGCTTCAGATCGAGTCAACGCAACACAAAGTCTTGGATATTTGAGATTTAAACGGCTTTTTTGCAAACCAGTCCCTTAAAAAATTAAAATATTTTTAAAATACTTTGCAGTACAGTGAATATCTAAAGCTACTTGTACAAAATTCTTAAAGTTAGAACTTAAATTTGCAGACTTCAATACTTATGTTACTTTATATTGCGATATTTCTTCTTCTGTGTGATCATCACTTCTGTGTGATTCAGATATCATCCCCCACCTGGCTCGGGAAGGGTTTTAGCTACCATTCTCGTAAGGAACTACGGAAGAAGTAAATGTAGTTAGGTATAAATATACTCAACGGGATATGCGCCTTCGCGCTTTATATTGAATGTGCGCTACTTGGGCAGCTTCTGATTATCAATTATAGCTTGATTAAATCGCAGGCTATCCTTATTATCACATATGCCAAATCACATGTTAAGGATACTTCATCACTCTGAAACGGTTGACGTTTGCTTCAATTATTGTTTTAAAACCAAATTCTTTTATTCCCCCGCAGGACTTCGTGAAATTAGTATCGGATTATGTGGCATCCCATCAAATTGCCGATTTCGCCCACCCACCCACTGCTGAAATCGTTGTTACCTTCACAATGTGTCTTGGAGTCCAGAAAAAAAATTTTTAACAGCTTGCTTGGATCTAGCGTTACAGTCAGACACAAGGAAACTATATATATTAATATCATTTTTAATAATTCATTTATTTCATGAGATTCATCGACCGTGCTCGCATACAAAAGTTTATTAAGTTTTGGGATCTTTCGATCCAGATCTATGGGTAATATTGATAGATAATAGCTAAACAGTTAAATTAAAGGAAAAATTTCATATTTCATAGCAATTTTTTTAGTTAGCGGCACATAAACTTAGAGGAAGCTAACAAAAACGCTAACGGGTTTAAAAATTAGCAAAAACGCTAACCGCTAACCAAAATGTTAGCTCAGCTAATTAGCTGTAAGCGGATTAGCGGAATTGTGCCCACCTCTGACATTAAGTAATGTGATAAAGCGAAGTGTGTAGATTTTGTTAATTGAAATTTGAAAACTAAATATTTATATCGAAGTAAAAGTTTTGTTATTAGGTATATCAAGTTAAATACGTTATATCAAAGTTGGTTTGAATCGAGGTTGACTTATATCGAGGTATCTTATAGTTTGTTGTTCTTATAATCTATCAGTATTTAAAATTTACAAACCTCAGCTTCCTCTGTATCCTTTTCGGATATTTCTATACTACTACCGCTATCATCACAATTATTAAGAGCGCGTATCTGGAACATAATACCCGAACGTTATATGTATGTTTATATAGATTTAATCACAAACAATCCTCGAAGCGGCAATCAATAAAACTGACAAAAACAACATGCAAAATACTGGGCGATACCGTATCGATACCAGCAATATCAATACTTGAGGGTTAGAGTGACTATTGAGGATCGATATTTCGATTTTTTTTATCGATATTTAAGCCTATGCCTGGGAAAAAAGCGACCCCCCGGCCAAGGGGTTTCCAACAGCAGTGATTACTACGCACCGTAGAAAAAAGTTACTTTTGATTACTGTACTGATTACCTCTGATTACCAGTAATCAATCTCTTATGAATTAGTCATGATTACAAATGATTACTTAAGATTATCATTGATTACTATACTGATTACCTTTGATTACCTAATTAATTCATAAATGATTACAAAAGTAATCTCTGATTACTACGCACTGATACGCCTTGCTGGAAACCCCTTGCTCCCGGCACATCGCCATTTTTCTCTAATAGACCAAATCAAGGTGACGTCATCTGCCTGACTCACTGCGCATAGCCAGCGTTGCCAGATCAGCGGTTTTCCCGCTAGATTTAGCGGGATTTCAAGTCGGACAGCGGGACTTAATAACCAAACAGCGGCTAGCGGGAATCTAGCGGTTTTCTTAAATAACTCAGCGGGATTTTAGCGGGATCTCGATTTAGCGATATTTGATAGGCAAAAAGAGTGCTGAAAGAGAGGTTGACAGCAAAACACTTCGTTTAGTGACATTCTAATGTCTGCTCATGCATTGGCAGATGGTTCAGTATATTCTGTTGATTATAAAATTCCGTGGTTTTTACCTAGAATGGGATAGTTCTGACAAATACTCATTAGAACTTACTGAAAAAGAAGACCACCAAACAAATCCGTTTTGCACTAATTCGTTGCCAATGGATGGCAAAATCCAACTGATTCATGAATTGGAAACAAAACAACACTTATGTATCTATATACATCATAGGGCCCTATTCTGTAAGTCACGTCGAGCAACTCGGCTCGACTCAGTCACTGTCGTGTGTCGAGTGCAAGAAGAATGGGTAACATAGCGGCTCAATGCACGATCAAAACAAAGCTAACTCTGGCGTCATTTGCTAACCGTTTAGTCACTAGCTTTTTGGCGATGGACTTAGTCGTGTTACTCGACAAAATTGGGTCGTGTGACTTACATAATAGCAAAAGTCGACTATTCGAGCAAATTGGGTCGTGTGACTTACATAATAGCAAAAGTCGACTATTCGAGCAAAGTGACACTCGACGTGACTTACAGAATAGGGCCCATAATTTGGTTTGTATGATAACAAAACCAAAACAAATCGGTGCTAAAACAAAATAAAGGCGAGAACAAAGAGCCGATGCGCTTTACAGATATTTTTGATTTTTGGGTGTTTCTAAAGATTGAAACATATCTTCTTTTGTCACCAAAAACCATAACCATTTGCCAGCGTTGCTGAAATTTTGCATGATTTTTATGATAGCTAGACACAGAAAAAGAATTTGTGCTAAAAGCTTCTTTCGAAATTTTCGCCTGTGTTCTTAGACTCCTTAATCTTATAATTCTTGCGAAATTTCGCAGTAAACTGTCATTATATAAGGGATAACAGAATATTTCGTTTTCTGTTTCCTGAATCCCAAAACTTCGTCAACATGAATGCAGTAAATTTGCATAATGTTCATTCAATTGCAACCTCTCAATTTCAGCAGATCATCCTAATTTCAAATGCAAGCCTTACTGAAATATTGCACCAGAAACGAAAGAATAATATGACTTTCGATTCAGCGGGATTTCTAGCGGGAAATTGATGCTGGCCAGCGGGATTTCAGCGGGAAATCAAGCTCTGGGCAGCGGGAAAATGGGCAATCGACCTGGTAACACTGCGCATAGCGTTGTATTCGCGGTATCGTGTTGGTTCGAAAGGTTTCGAAAAATATCGCCCTTGTATCGAAAATATCGTTGATTTTGATCACTAAAAATAACGTACTTAAACGTTATATTGCATGTGCTAGTAGTACGCAATAATTGTATTGTGAAACTGAATTGTTATTTATGCAACTTTTTACAAGTTAAATGCAATATTGTCAATTGCAAGGAAAATTGTACCATCCAAAGTGCGATATCGCTCATAAAAGTGCTATTTTAGCTTAAATCGTTTCGGTATCTTCGGCGCACTTTTTCGTTATCTTCCAAGCAATAAGTGCGCCGAAGAGACCGAAACGATTTAAGCTAAAATAGCACTTTTATGAGCGATATCGCACTTTGGATGGTACAATTTTCCTTGCAATTGACAATAACAAAAGCACAACTTATAAAAAATCGGTTGTTATCGATATTAGCTGCATACACAGAGAACAGACATCCATTCAGGAACAAATTTTTCGGGAATTCTTGGATAAAATTTCAAATTAAAATCACCTAATATGCTAGCGTCACCACCACTATAGTTTCCCAACTAAATGATTCTTTTGATTTGCACACTGACAACCTTTGGCTCCTCTGGCGCTAGTATATATGGACTGTAACCGTTATGCTAGCGCCAGAAGCTAGCTGTTGTGAGTTTAGTGTAGAATTTTATGCGTCTTTAGCGACATCATCACTATCCAGCTTTTTACGAGCCATAATGGCGGACGGGTTCGTAATATTTGAACAGCATTTTTGGCATTTCCTCAATACATCGCACGTTTTCTTTCCCTACATTCCTTTAGTTTTACCGTGAACGCGCGGAAAGAAAACGTGCGATGTATTGGGGAAATGTCAAAAATGCTGTTCAAATATTACGAACACGTCCGCCATTATGGCTCGTAAAAAGCTGGATAGTTTCCCAACTAATTTGACATAAGTTTTATCCAAGTGGGGACCTTTCGCTTGGATGTCTGTTCTCTGTGCTGCATATGCGTTATAAACGAATAAAACGCATGGTGACGTTTTATCACAGAGAACAGACATCCAAGCGAAAGGTTCCCACTTGGATAAAACTTATGTCAAATTAGTTGGGAAACTATAGTGATGATGTCGCTAAAGGCGCATAAAATTCTACACTAACCTCACAACAGCTAGCTTCTGGCGCTAGCATAACGGTTACAGTCCATATATACTAGCGTCAGAGGAGCCATAGGTTGTCAGTGTGCAAATCAAAAGAATCATTTAGTTGGGAAACTATAGTGGTGGTGGCGCTAGCATATTGGGTGATTTTAATTTGAAATTTTATCCAAGAATTCCCGAAAAATTTGTTCCTGAATGGATGTCTGTTCTCTGTGGTTTTATTTCAATAACACGCATATTCGCAGTGAGTCAGGTAAAACAGTAGCTCTTGTGAGTTTAGTGTAGAATTTTATGCGTCTTTAGCGACATCATCACTACAGTTTCCCAACTAATTTGACAAAAGTTTTATCCAAGTGGGGACCTTTCGCTTGGATGTCTGTTCTCTGTGCTATAACGATGTGCCTAGAAAAAATAGATTTCTGCTTCTAAGGTGTTGAAAATGTACGATGCGGAATGGCTAGAGGGCCAAAGCAAAATATCTGCAGTTAGGGGGCTGGATATATGAAACAGATTGGATAGAGGCCCAAACAAGACATTTCTGCAGCTAGGGGGCTGGAAATATGATACACAGTAAAAAAATAACACGTTGAAGCGAAGTGATTTACCGTTGGATTCCCAAGGAACAATTTTTGCTTATTAAACGTTTAACCGACAGCTTTTATTCAGCATGTGCTTTATAGCTGCTTTTCAAGTATGTCTAAACACCTCTGTTCAATGCTTATCCAGTGGGTTTTGGAGAATTTAAACAGCACAGTGCTGGTTATGGGCGTGGAAGAT
The DNA here is from genome assembly GCF_943734655.1 of Sabethes cyaneus. Lineage (NCBI taxonomy): Eukaryota > Metazoa > Arthropoda > Insecta > Diptera > Culicidae > Sabethes > Sabethes cyaneus. The sequence goes on along the minus strand of NC_071355.1, from coordinate 124,311,768 downwards.
GCGTTTGTATAACTGTTATGCAACGCATAGTAAAACGTTTATTCAGTACGTATAGGTATGTTTATTAAACTACTGCTGATGGCACTGAAACTACGTTTATTCCACAGCAGTTCAACATTTAAACAAGCAAAAAGAAAAATATATGTAGGAAGTATTTATATTATTTTGTGGGTTTCGTTATTTTCATGTCCATTTTTGTATTCATATTATTATTATGATTTATATGAGAGACTTAGTAGGAAATCATTGATTGTCTCAAAATTCATCTAGCCCGCCATTTTACTTTTTCACTCATCCAGATTCGAACTTACATCCTGTGGGTCGGAAGCGGTCGACGAACGCATCTGAGATAATCTGACATATGACAGGCGCCGAGTTTTTAGCCGATGTAGATTTACAAGTTTAAGTTTGTCAAGCGAGAAACAAACCTCGGCTAAAAGATATTTAAGCGCTGAAGAGTAGCTTCTTAAATCATGTTAGGCACCTGCTGTACAAATTACGCTAGAAACCTTTATTCAGCACATATTAAACAGTTATAAACTATTTGTACTAGCTGCGAACAATGTTTGCGGCTGTTCATTTGTGATTAGTTAGCAGCAGGAGTGGTTCGTGCTAGTGCCGCAGAGGAGGATTACTTTTGTCATTCCGTCATCACCGATAGTCCGGAGCTTATTGCTGCTGTAACCCGCTCGCTGTCTGTGCACATCTAATTGTCATCGGGTCGGATTCAAGGTTTTTCATCCAAAAACACAGCAGCGGATGGCAAGAGAAGGAGTGGGGTTTTCGCGCAACGGCAGCGGGAGCTGGCCATGCGATTGCGGCACTACCAGCAGTGGTGGCATCGCCACTGGATTCATCTCGTTTAGCGAATCCATTGCGAGTAACTCGATTGAGTCGGTAGTATAAGTTTACTGTTGTATTAATCCACTTGCGAAGAAAATATTTCTGGGATATAATTTTTTTCTATTAATCTATCAAAAAAATAAAGTGGGAATAATATATATAAGAAGTATAAAGTGTAAAGTTCAAAGTGTCATTTAAGTTATTGGTGTTATTGACTGCCATCAAGCACTTTTTATTTCACACCTGTTCTTAGTGATGCTGCTGCTGATACGTTTGTGTTTGTACTAAATGATTAGACTCTTATTAAAGACTTCCTCTTAGCAACGTTTGCGCAACATTCATTCCACTCTTATTCCACTCTTTCACCACACTTGCTCTCAACAATGCGGCTGATACGTTTGCGCAACGCTCATTCCACACTTATTCCACTTTTATTTCACACTTGCTGTCAGCAATGCTGCTGACGAGCTGCTGATGCGTTTGCACAACGTTTATTAGACATGCATTTCCATGGTTGCCTTTAAGCAACCGGTATTCCACACCCGCTCTTAGCATTGCTGCTGATACGTTTCCGCAACATTAATTCTACTCTTATTCCATACCTATTCCACAGTTGTTTTAGTGATAACTTTCAGAGCGATAAATAAACAGAGTGTAAATTGTCGAAAATCTGAGTACTTTTTGTAGGTGTTTGATGGTGCTGTGTAAATCTACTACCCAGCGATTTGTATAGTGAACGATTTGGATTCGCAGGTCTAGTATACAATGATGCTGATGATACGTTTGCACAGCGCTTATTCGACATGCATTCTCTTCGATGCCTTTAAGCGACCAGTATTCCACACTTGCTTTTAGCGGTGCTGTTGATACAATTGTACAACGTTCAATCAACTCTTGTTCCACACTAACAGAACAACTGTAGATGTTGGTTAGAAGCTAGAAAAAATCTGGGATATGACGTTTACACAGCACGTACTTCAGCAAATTCGTTTATTCAGCACTGGATGCTACTAGACAACTCTTATTCCACATCTAGTCTCTTAGGTGCTGCCGTTTTGTTCCTTGGGTTCGCACTACTTGCCTATCATTACGATTCGAAATGAAAATCCATTGAAAATGAATCAACACAAAGCAAAATGAAATCAATAGAAAATCACTTCAATTTCCAGTGCACCATGTTTTAAACTTTTGAGCTGTCAAATGAATTGAATGTATTCGATTTAAAATCAATGATATGTTTGATTTTTTTTTATTATTTTAATTAAACAAAATACAAATAAAAAAAATTAACCTCAGTTGTTAACAAATAAAGTGGATTGTTGTTTTAATGCTGGCATGTCCAAATATGGTTGATTGTTGTTGTCGTAGTGGTGTAATGAATCCAACCTGAAACCAGAAACAACCTGAAAACAGATAACAGTTTATTAATTTCAACGATATACATAATTTAGCTATACTGACACTGTAGAATAACATTAATTTCAGTCGAAAACATATTTTCACCTTCTGGGTTTATGATTTTTTTTTCGATTACCTACTGAAGGATACTTTGTTTTTCGATTACTGAAGTAGACTTCGCGAGTTTTTGACAGTTGTGAAATGCGAAAAATAATTAGTTGCAAATTCAATAGATATGCATTATGATTCGATGGTGATTTCCATTGAATAGTATTCGATGGAAGATCTCTTCTTCGAAAAATTGAAATCTCTCGAAAATCAACACTAAATCACTTCAATATGCAATGCTGCGTAACAGATTGATTCAAATGCAAGAACACTTGATTTGGGCGTGACGATTTTTTGCCGTGTACGGAATGGCTAGGGGGCTAAAGTAAAATCACAGAGAACAGACATCCAAGCGAAACGTTCCCACTTGGATAAAACTTATGTCAAATTAGTTGGGAAACTATAGTGATGATGTCGCTAAAGGCGCATAAAATTCTACACTAAACTCACAACAGCTACTATGTTACCTGACTCACTGCGCATAGCATTGTATTCGCGGTATCGTGTTGTTCGAAAGGTTTCGAAAAATATCGCCCTTGTATCGAAAATATCGTTGATTTTGATCCTAGTTTTGATCACTAAAAATAACGTACTTAAACGTTATATTGCAAGCGCTAGTAGTACGCAATAATTGTATTGTGAAACTGAATTGTTATTTATGCAACTTTTTACAAGTTAAATGCAATAACAAAAGCACAACTTATAAAAAATCGGTTATTATCGATATTAGCTGCATATGCGTTATAAACGAATAAAACGCATGGTGACGTTTTATTTCAATAACACGCATATTCGCAGTGAGTCAGGTAAAACAGTAGCTTCTGGCGCTACTGTGTTACCTGACTCACTGCGCATAGCGTTGTATTCGCGGTATCGTGTTGGTTCGAAAGGTTTCGAAAAATATCGCCCTTGTATCGAAAATATCGTTGATTTTGATCACTAAAACTAACATACTTAAACCACAGAGAACAGACATCCATTCAGGAATAAATTTTTCGGGAATTCTTGGATAAAATTTTAAATTAAAATCACCTAATATGCTAGCGTCACCACCACTATAGTTTCCCAACTAAATGATTCTTTTGATTTGCACACTGACAACCTTTGGCTCCTCTGGCGCTAGTATATATGGACTGTAACCGTTATGCTAGCGCCAGAAGCTAGCTGTTGTGAGTTTAGTGTAGAATTTTATGCGTCTTTAGCGACATCATCACTATAGTTTCCCAACTAATTTGACATAAGTTTTATCCCAGTGGGGACCTTTCGCTTGGATGTCTGTTCTCTGTGCTTAAACGTTATATTGCAAGTGCTAAGTAGTAGCACAGACAAACAGACATAACTCTTGGAAGAAAAATCAACAAAAATTATCGTACCTCACATTTAGCCGGAACCCTAGCACCATCTATGATCGACATTCCCAAATATCAAATAGCAATATGGGTATCCCTCGAAGTAGCAAGTATTTTTTATGGGGAATTCCCCTTCTTTCGTCAAAAAGCGCCACTTTGACCAAAACGGAGACATTCCCAACTAAGCCCAAATTTGAAATGACGGTTTAATCGGTACGATGAAAGGAAAACGAGTGTTATGTCTGTTTGTCTGTGGTAGTAGTACGCAATAATTGTATTGTGAAACTGAATTGTTATTTATGCAACCTTTTACAAGTTAAATGCAATAACAAAAGCACAACTTATAAAAAATCGGTTGTTATCGATATTACCCAAGTAACAATTTCTGGCTGATCAAACGCTTTTATAGCTGATTTTATTCAACCTGTGACTGAATTATGGTTTAGGTTTAGAAATAAAAACCTTTTTTCAGCCCCTAAACATCTAAATCTGGTGATTTTATCAAGCTTCAGACTTGTTAAAAGCCGCTTTCGAAGCTGCGATGAAGCTTAATAGAGTTTTTTGCGCGCTTTTAAATAGCCAATTTGCGCAATGCTGTCAATTCTATTTTTAGAACGAGAAATAGTTTTGCAGCATGCTCTTCCAGCCGCTTAATCAACGATTCATCAACCTTTATGCAGCCAAAAAAAAATCTATTTTTAAATTTAAAAAAATGGAACGCGACATTTTTTTATTTTGCCGTGCACATTGTCGAGCGCGATATTTTTAATTTCGAATAACTTTAATTCGTATAAGTAAGATAACTAATTAAAAATGCATGTCTTTTTTCCGGGAATTGAACCCGCCATCTTTTGATCCATAAGCACTCACCGTATGATCCGCCCCATTTGCATCTGCAGAACAGACAGTGAAAATATCTTTACACCCGAAGCCTAGCCCGCCTAGCGTGAAGCAGTCGATAATGTCGATAACTGACAAACTTTTGCTGTCAGCCGAATTGCGAAATTCTATGATCTGACAGTATGTGTGCTGTGAGCCGAAAGAAAACTTGGTAGAAGTTTATAAAGCCACTTTAACACCCTTAAGCAGCCTTCAAGTAGTTTGAAAGCTGCGAGTCTAATGAAAGCTCCCACTCTACACTTTAATACCTTTAAGCAGCCGTAAAACGGTTTGATGTTTATGGCTGTTTAGAAGCAGATAGTTTAGCAAAAAAAAATCCGCTATTAAGCTTTTTTATCAGCTTTTGGGAGAGAACTGGTTTGAAAAACTTAAAGTAGCTTGCACATCGCTTATTTAAACACCATTTGAGCGCTTACTTTATGCAGCTTTGATCGCTTTAAACCAACCCGTAAACAGCCATTGCTCTTGCAATTCAGCTATCATTGTTACTTGGGTAGCTGCATATGCGTTATAAACGAATAAAACGCATGGTGACGTTTTATCACAGAGAACAGACATCCAAGCGAAAGGTCCCCACTTGGATAAAACTTATGTCAAATTAGTTGGGAAACTATAGTGATGATGTCGCTAAAGGCGCATAAAATTCTACACTAAACTCACAACAGCTAGCTTCTGGCGCTAGCATAACGGTTACAGTCCATATATACTAGCGCCAGAGGAGCCAAAGGTTGTCAGTGTGCAAATCAAAAGAATCATTTAGTTCGGAAACTATAGTGGTGGTGACGCTAGCATATTAGGTGATTTTAATTTGAAATTTTATCCAAGAATTCCCGAAAAATTTGTTCCTGAATGGATGTCTGTTCTCTGTGGTTTTATTTCAATAACACGCATATTCGCAGTGAGTCAGGTAAAACAGTAGCATAACGGTTACAGTCCATATATACTAGCGCCAGAGGAGCCAAAGGTTGTCAGTGTGCAAATCAAAAGAATCATTTAGTTGGGAAACTATAGTGGTGGTGACGCCATGTTCAGAGCAAAAGCTGAAGCGATCTAAGATGCTACACTTGGGAGGTCCACAGCTGCAGAAGGTTTTCCGGAGCCTCGAAGGGACTGAAAATTTTTCAATGATTTTACTCGAAAAGCCGTGGTATGATGTCGCAGTAGAACGGCTGGAGGCGTATTTCAAGCCACGTAGGCAAGACGTATTGAACGCCATAAGCTGCGGGAGATGAAGCAGGGTGCAAACGAAAGGTTCGCTCATTTTGTTCTACGATTGCGGCAGCAACTCCAGGATTGTGGTCTTGAAAAGTACCCGCAAGACGTCAGAGGCAGTATAGAAGAAATGATGCTAATAGACGTGATCGTAGAAGGATGCATTTCTCTGGACCTTCGTCGTAAAATATTGGCGAAGGATCAATCTCTTTCCGATATTTTTTAGGGCCTCGGTGAATCATTAGAAAGTGTCAAGACCCAAGAGCTGGAGATGACTAACAAGCATTCCCGTGGCGACACCGGAGACTTTGAAGTACATAAAGTTGATAAATATGTTGCGAGCAGAAACAAACGGAAAAAGGAGCGAATTATAAAACGATTTATCGGTAAACCCGACTCAGGTAAAATTTACAAGGAGCCGAGAACCGTGTGCTATTCGTGTGGTCAAAATGGGCACATTTCTCAGGATTCTGCGTGCCCTGCGAAGAGACAAAGATGCCGTCGCTGTCAAAATATTGGTCACTTCGAGAAAGTCTGCCGTAAGCGCCCATCTGAATTTCCCGAATCTGCTACTACCAAGAAGGTCCGTGCAGTAAATGAAGAACCGGCATCAACCGCCACCAACAAGGAGCATTTCGTCGATGGTGTTGAACAAAAGGTGTATTACACGTTTCATACCGGAAATGTGACGAATTTGATAGAATGTGAAGTTGGGGGAATTGCGACGGAAATGCTAATTGATTCTGGATCGGACGCTAATCTTATTACCGCGGAAACGTGGGAAACAATGAAATGTAAAAACGTTAAAGTTCAAAAGTGCACCAAAGGAAGTAATAAGATTCTGAAAGCTTATGGCAGCGATGCATCTTTAGTTATATTGGGATCGTTTGCAGCTGTGATTAAATTGGCGAAGCGATCTGTCAGTGCGGAGTTTTTTGTCATCGAAAAGGGGCATAGGGGGGGCATAGGGTAATATACTAGGAGATGCAACTTCTAAGCAACTCGGCGTGTTGAAGGGCTTGATATCAATGAATTACATAATGAACCGACAACAAAAGCATTTTCGAAGATAAAGGGAATACAAGTCCATATAGAAATGGAGCCAAATGTCGTTCCCATTTTTCAGCCGTTAAGGCGTATCCCCATCCCGTTAGAGGACGAAGTCAACAAGAAACTCGACGAGCTTCTTGAAAAAGATATCATCGAAATCAAGAAAGGACCAGCCACGTGGGTCTCTCCTTTAGTAGTGGCAAAGAAAGCTAACGGAAAGATTCGATTGTGCGTTGAACTACGTCGTGTTAATCGGGCTGTCATCAGAGAGCGCCACCCTATGCCAATCATTGAAGACGTTCTGGCAAAGGTAGGACGAGGAAACATCTGGAGTACACTGGATATCAAAGACGCGTTTTTCTTGCTGGAGTTAGACGAAGAATCGAGAGGTATCACGACCTTTATTACACATCGAGGACTCTACCAGTTCAAACGTCTCCCTTTTGGACTGGTCTCGGCGCCGGAAATATTTCAGCGAACCATGGATGAACTTCTGGCCGATTGTGATGGTGCCTATTGGTACTTAGACGACATTGGAGTCGAAGGGACGTATTCTTGAGGAGCACGGCGAGCGGCTATCGAAGGTATAAGAGCTTAGATTTTGTTGAGGAAGTTGAATAATACAATAATTAGCGTAATAATTAGCGTAAATGTTGTTATGTCTATTTTGTAAATTGTTTGCTTTTAGGTCCTGAAAAGGTTGGATGAAAATGGTGTTGTTCTGAACCAAGAAAAATGTCGGTTCCGCACAACTGAATTTGAGTTTCTTGAATTTGGGTTACCGGATAAATGAAAGAGGTATTCTTCCCTCAACGACAAAGCAAAATGCTACGTTTCGTCGGCCGACATAACGACAGTGAAGCACAGAGAACAGACATTCATTCAGGAACAAATTTTTCGGGAATTCTTAGGTAAAATTTCAAATTAAAATCACCTGATAATATGCTAGCGTCACCACCACTATAGTTTCCCAACTAAATGATTCTTTTGATTTGCACACTGACAACCTTTGGCTCCTCTGGCGCTAGTATATATGGACTGTAACCGTTATGCTAGCGCCAGAAGCTAGCTGTTGTGAGTTTAGTGTAGAATTTCATGCGCCTTTAGCGACACCATCACTATAGGCGAATTCAAGCAAAACTAAGAGCAACCGTTCGCTACCTGGTTGTGATTATTGGAACTACAAAAAAAGTGCAATTCCCAAGGGGCCGGACACTCACCACATTATGCCGCGGCACTCGAGAGATATCAAGCGGCACACCTCTAAAGCCTTATAAAAATAACATTTATAGGGCTTTACACACCTCCGGTTCAATTTTGCATATGAAATGGGAGCACTGCCAGTTGTCAAAATCATCTCGCGCGGTTGCCAGATCTATCAGATTATAACGAATTTAACAAATCTTGCAGTTCGGCACTTTCGGTACAGCATCGGGCACAGTTCGGCTCGTTTCAAGTCGCCTAACATAAAAACGGCTGAGCCGAGTGACCGACCCCTTGATGGTGCTAGTGTTCAGGCTAAATGTGAGGTACGATAATTTTTGTTGATGTTGATGTTGTTTTCTTCCAAGAGTTATGTCTGTTTGTCTGTGCTATAGTGGTGGTGATGTTAGCATATTAGGTGATTTTAATTTGAAATTTTATCCAAGAATTCCCAAGGGGTCGGACACTCAGCACATAGTGCCGCGGCACTGCAGAGATATCAAGCGGCACACCTCTAAAGCCTTATAAAAATAACATTTATAGGGCTTTACACACCTCCGGTTCAATTTTACATATATGAAATGGGAGCACTGCCAGTTGTCAAAATCGTCAAAATCATCTCGCACGGTTGCCAGATCTATTAGATTATAACGAATTTAACAAATCTTGCAGTTCGGCACTTTCGGTACAGCATCGGCACAGTTCGGCTAGTTTCAAGTCGCCTAACATAAAAACGGCTATGCCGAGTGACCGACCCCTTGAGAATTCCCAAAAAATTTGTTCCTGAATGGATGTCTGTTCTCTGTGCCTTAACGTAGATAACCAAATTTCTTCCAATATTTCACTATCTAAAATCCTGACAATTGAAAGGATTAATCAAAAACTGCATTTTATTTCAGCTTTTTTCAAAACTGTATGGAGTTTGACAGCGATTTTACTTTTCATCACTTTTTTTATGCAGCGCCTCTAAGCGGGCGATAGCTTGTCAAAAACGCCTATAGTTTCCCAACTAATTTGACATAAGTTTTATCCAAGTGGGGACCTTTCGCTTGGATGTCTGTTCTCTGTGAGTGAGAGTTATTTTTTGCTGGAGCAGCATAGGAAAATGAACTCTCACTCGTTCTGTTTGACAGTTGGCTTATCCGCCCCTTTCAAATGTTAGTCGACATTAGAGTGACTATATACAGAGTGGCGACAATGTCAAAATTGGAATGATAATTATCTGTCAGTGTCATTCCAATCGAGCAGACGACCTATCCAACGCGTATGCAGGAAAGAGAAAGAAAAACCTTGGAAAAACCGCATTGCATACATTTGGGATGACTTGTCGCCACTCTGTATATAGTCACTCTAGTCGACATATGATTAAAATCTAAACGTCAAAAGCTGAGAGAGACTCGCGAAGACGGTTTTCTTTTTCTCATGATTTGGCCGTTTTTATTTTTCCTAGAGTGACTATACAGAGTGGCGTCAATGTCAAAATTGGAATGATAATTATCTGTCAGTGCCAATCCAATCGAGCAGACGACCTATCCAACGCGTATGCAGGAAAGAGAAAGAAAAACCTTGGAAAAACCGTATTGCGTATATTTGGGATGACTTGTCGCCACTCTGTATATAGTCACTCTAATTTTTCCTATTATGTTTGTGTTCATTTTCGGGTTGACTGTTCAAGCGCGTGCGTGAACTCTACATTGGACGTGATAAGCTGTATGAAAGTGCGTGTCTTGCAGTGACATTTTTTGGTGCTAGTGTCCCCATAAAAAATCCCTCCTACTTTTCCCCCTATTTAGTAGGTTCGCGTAGGGTGAATTGTAGTGTAGTTGTAGTGCTGGGCGGAATACAGGATCGCGTGATTGATTGGAAGGCGATCAACGAGAGAATGTGTGTATTGAGGATAAAGGGCCGTTTCTTCAATTATAGCAGGACCCCATAGCCTGCACACCGACACAAACGATAACGGCCAACGATGTATAAACTTCGCAGCTTCCCGAGGCCTGGTGATCCGAAGCACATTTTCCCGCGCAAGGATATCCACAAAGCCACCTGGAGATCACCTGACCAACGTACAATGAACCAAATTGACCACGTTCTCATAGAGGGCCGGTTCTTCTCTAACATCACGAACGTACGCTCCCGGCGGGGTGCGGATATTGATTCTGACCATTACCTAGTAGCAGTACATGTGCGCTCAAAGCTGTCCACCGTATACCGGACACGTCAAAGCCGCCCTCCTCGGCTGAACATCAGGCAGCTAGATAACCCACAAGCTGCCGAGAACTACGCGGGAGTACTGAATGAGGCACTGCCTTCTTCCGAGGAGTTAGGTGCTTCAAATCTCGAAGACGGTTGGGGCAGAATACGCTCAGCCATCGGAGAGATAACACTAGATATTGAGCCTCGCAGTACACAAAACGATTGGTTTGATGGGGAATGCCAGCAAGCGGTGGAGGAGAAAAAAATGCTTGGAAAAATTATCTAAGTATTGCCACTAGAGAGAACCTGGCCAAGTACCGACGAGCTAGGAACCAGTTGACCACGATCCTGAGAAGAAAAAAGCGCCAAAAGGAGGACAGAGATCGTGAAGAATTAGAGCAACTATTCCAAGCTAATGACGCGCAAGTTTTATGAGAAGGTGAACCAAACTCGGAAGGGCTACACACCGAAACCTGACATGTGTAGGGACGAGGGAGGGAATCTAATTACAAACGAGCGCGAGGTGGTCGACAGGTGGAAGCAGTTCTTCGATAAACACCTCAATAGCGAAGTCGCAGAAGGAGGCGGAACGGAAATTAACCTAGGAGCGCCCATGGAAGATAGTGATGTCCTACACTGAGAAAATTTTTCGTATAGTTTCTATGTGTCCCACATATAGATTTTTGCAATGTGCCCAGTAAATGATCTTTATGTGCCAAACAGTTATCATCGAAAAACTTGCACATACTTTTCATATGCGTATAATTTTTATGTGTATAATTGCACATACTATTCATATGGGTATAATTTGTATGTGTAGTTCTGGGAGGATTGTGTTTATATGCGGCACATGAAAATCATATGGGATTTCATATGGAAATTTTTTTTTTTTTTTTAGGTGGGAAAGCAGAGCTTTATAAACATGGCGGAGAAACGCTAGCAAAGGTTCTACACTGGGTTATTTCGAGGATTTGGGAGGAGGAAAAGCTACCGGAGGAATGGATGGAAGGAGTGGTTTGTCCCATCTACAAAAAGGGTGATCGGCTAGACTGCTGCAACTATCGTGGTATTACGCTGGTAAATGCCGCCTACAAGGTAGGGCTCTCCCAGATCCTGTTACGCCGGCTGTCACCGATAGCACAAGGTTTCGTAGGGAATTATCAGGCGGGTTTCATGGGGGCTCGCGCAACTACGGACCAAATTTTTACCATCCGACAGATCTTGCAGAAATGTCGGGAGTACAACATGCCCACATATCACATCTTTATTGATTTCAAAGCAGCATACGATACAGTCGATTGAGACAAGCTATGGCAGATAATGCACGAATACGGTTTTCCGGACAAACTGACGCGACTGATCAGAGCTACATTGGATCGAGTGATGTGTTTCGTACGCATCTCTGGGACACTCTCGAGTCCCTTCGAGACGTGACGAGGGTTGAGACAAGGTGACGGTCTATCCTGCATGCTGTTCAACATCGCTCTTGAGGGGGTGATCCGACGAGCGGGCATCGAAACGAGAGGCATGATCTTTACCAAGAGTAGCCAACTTCTAACGAATAGCTTTGCAGATGACTTCGATATCATTGCCAGGAACTTTGCGACGGCGGAGGCAATCTACGCTAGACTGAAAGCGGAGTCTAGGAGAATTGGGCTAAAAATAAATGCGTCGAAGACCAAATACATGAAAGGAAGAGGTTCAAAGGAAACAAATGCGCGCCTCCCACGGACGGTAACCGTTGACGGCGACGAACTAGAAGTGGTAGAGGAGTTCGTGTATTTGGGATCGCTGGTGACCGCGGACAACAACACTAGTAAGGAGATCCAGCGGCGCATCCAAGCGGGAAATCGGGCCTACTTTGCCCTTCGTAAAACGCTACGATCAGGAACCATACGCCGCCGCACGAAGCTAACAATGTACAAAACCATTATTAGACCGGTAGTTCTTTATGGACTTGAAGCCGTGACGCTGCTTACGGAGGACACACGCGCCCTTGCCGTGTTTGAGCGGAAAGTGCTGCGGACGATATTTGGCGGAGTACAAACTGAAAGCGGAGAGTGGCGGAGGCGTATGAATCACGAGCTACAGGCACTGCTTGGGGAGACTCTCATCGTACATCTAGCGAAAGTTAGCAGGCTACGGTGGGCCGGACACGTCGTAAGGATGCCGGACGACAGTGCGACGAAAACAGTCCTCTTCAACAACCCCACCGGCACCAGGAACAGGGGGGCCCAACGTGCACGATGGCTCGACCAGGTCGAAGGCGATTTGCGACTTCTGAGACGACTAGGAAATTGGCGGCGAGTGGCCCAAGACCGAGTTGAATGGAGACGAGTGCTTGAAACAGCACGAGCCACCCCGGCTCTATGCTGCTGAAGAAGAAGAAGAAGCGTAGGGTGAATCGCCCTGTTTCGCTTTCTACGAATCGGCCGATTCTTGCAACATTTACCAGCCTACCCCTATGGGAGTTTTACAGGGAGATATACCGATTCGCATGTATACAGAATCTACCGACTAGAACCGACTACGTTGGCTGTTTAGTAGGGTGATCATTTAGAGCCGACCTACGGAACCAGACGAAATAGGCTGATTATTCGGGAGATAAAATTTATCGATACAGACGAAATAGGTGGATTGATTGGTGCATGCAATTGGGCTCTCTGCTAAAATCGATCAAATCGGAGGAGGAATCGGATGACGAAATAAGTAAATCATTTTTTTTTTGTGTGCCAGAAGGGCATTGGGTTAAAAGGCCACTGCGACAGTCTTAATGATCGTCTTTTGTGGCAGGCCCCGATTGCTGTACACAGTTTACGGACCGCTCATACCCATTGATGGAGTTGAGCGGGATTGGTGTAATCCTGTGCCCCAATTCGGTGCTACATGGTTTATAAAGCCAATGACCGTTTTGGGATTTAGGCTCCATACTTGATATGGAGTAAGAAGGAAACTTCCTAAGAAGTTGTGCCTTGATAATGCAAGAGCTCCGCAATAGCAGAGCAGATGCGCCGAACTTTCAGGTTCAGAGTTACAAAAGCGGCAGGTGCCGGATGATACCTTGCCGATATTCTTTAAATGATAAAGAGCGGGGCTGTGTCCTGTTAGGAGTCCCGTGATTGTGCGTAGTTCACTACGAGTTAAATGGAGTAGTTTTTTAGCTACTGCAGGGTTTGGGTAGATAAACCGTTTGGCTTGTCGACGACCCAGTGTTTGATTCCAACGGGATGCTATTTCTAGCTTTTCCCATGTCATCAGTTCGCCTTTCACGGCGGATGTGGAGGTGCCCAGAAACGGTTCAGGACCAATAAATTGCTGAGCTGATCCTTGTCTTGCTAGGTTGTCAGCAAATTCATTGCCCTCGATTCCGCAGTGACCGGGTACCCAAAGTAATAAAACTTTGTTATGGCGGGAAAGCTCCCTCAATGCTGTGCTGCACTCCCAAACTAATTTGGACACGCATTTGGCGGACTTGAGTGCCAGTAGTGCTGCTTGGATGTCCGTGAAGATACCGATTTACGCATGCCTGTACTTTCGTTTCAAGCATATTGTTGCACAGATGTATATTGCACATACTTCTGCTTGAAAAACGCCACTTTCCTAATGAGATAGTTTCCCTGATGCCGGGACCGTAGACTCCGGAGCCTGTGCAGGCCCCCATTTTGAACCATCTGTAAAAAAGCAGATAGTTCCAGATGGAAGATCGGGCCCTCCATTATTCGACATTGAGCGATCCGTTTCAATCACCTCATATGGAACGTCCATATTGGGCCTGGCTTCCATGCAGTCAGAGACTGAAGTTACTAAGAGTGTCAGATTGAACTCCCGAAGTATGCGAAGATGACCGATTTGGTCACCTTCGAGAATAGTTTTACTCCTTTGCAACCGTAGCGCGCCGAGCTCTGCTTCCTTCTTCACATGAAGATGCAAAGGCAATAAGCATAGCATTGCCTACATGGCTGCAGTAGGTGTTGTACGCATGGCACTGGTAACTGTAAGACAGGCCAGGCGCTGAACTTTGTTAAGTTTAGCTTGGGCTGTCACCTCATTCACCTTTGGCCACCATACGACTGCAGCATAGGTTATCCTAGGCGTGTAATAACCAAAAGGGTAGTTGAGGTTTCAATCCCCAGGTTTTGCCAAACAGTGAGCTGCATGCCCAGATAGCCGAAGTTGCTTTCTTAACAGTATAATCTAGGTGGGCAGCCCAGTTCGGTTTTTTATCGAGAATTATTCCGAGGTGTTTGACTTCATTACTGAAGCCCAGTCTGACACCATTCAGTATAGGGGGAGTAACGGTATGCTTCCTTCGCCTAGTGAATGGTATAATTGTTTTGGTGGGGTTAATATTAAGTCCCTCTTGTGAGCACCATAACATGGTGGTGTTTAGAGCTCCTTGCAAATGACTTGACAATACTGCGTCAAACTTTCCTCTGACGATAAGTACAACGTCGTCGGCGTAAGCAATGGTCTCATAACCAAGCTGTGATAGCTTGTGAAGGAGTGCGTCGGCCACCAGTGACCAGAGCAGTGGGGAGAGAACTCCTCCCTGTGGACATCCTTTGATCACCGAAATCGTGACCGACGTATCTCCCAATGATGCTGTGATTTGTCTGCTCGAGAGCATTGCTTGAATCCAGCTCATTGTAGTGTGGTCGATTCTCTTTTGACAGAGAGCCGTATTAATTGACGCGAAGGACGTTTTATCGAAAGCACCTTCAATATCAAGAAAAGCACACAGTGCCGTCTCTTGATATTTGAGCGATTTCTCAATTAACGTCACTAAGCTGTGCAGTGCGGTCACAGAGAACAGATATCCATTCTGGAACAAATTTTTCGGGAATTCTTGGATAAAATTTCAAATTAAAATCACCTAATATGCTAGCGTCACCACCACTATAGTTTCCCAACTAAATGATTCTTTTGATTTGCACACTGACAACCTGTGGCTCCTCTGGCGCTAGTATATATGGACTGTAACCGTTATGCTAGCGCCAGAAGCTAGCTGTTGTGAGTTTAGTGTAGAATTTTATGCGCCTTTAGTGACATCATCACTATAGTTTCCCAACTAATTTGACATAAGTTTTATCCAAGTGGGGACCTTTCGCTTGGATGTCTGTTCTCTGTGGTACGGTTTCCGTAGATTTACCGTGTTGGTATGCATGTTGATTTACATGTAACGGAGAGTTTTTTAAAAACTCATTGCGGATATAGTTATCCGTGATTTTCTCCATCAGCTTAAGAAGCGTTGAAGTCAGACTTATCGGTCTGAAAGCCTTAGGCATGGTTTTGTCTTTTTTGCCAGCCTTAGGTATGAACACCACCCTTACTTTCCGCCAATTCTCCGGGATATATCCCAAAGTGAAACTGGCTCGAAAGAGGTTGATGAGCTCGGACATTATAACACCGTCCGTTTTTTGTAAGAAAATGGGTAGAATACCATCCGGACCTGGAGATTTCATTGGTTCAAAAGAGCTGAGTGCCCAATTGATCGAAGCCTCCGTAAACAATCGGCGTGCAAGTAGAACCGCATCATTTGGCACATTGTGTAATGACCCATTCCACTGTTGCCCGCCTATGTTTTGTCCAGTGGTCACTGTCGAACCAGGGAAGTGCGTGTTCATCAGAACTTCCAGAGTTTCCCTGGTGGTAACAGTAAGACTCCCCTCCTCCTTTTTCAATTGCCCTAGACCATTGCAGTGGTCCTTAGACATCGCTTTCTGCAGACGCGTAGCCTCTGGCAGAGTTTGAATGCTTTCGCAAAATTTAACTCGTGATTTCCTATTGGCTTTGCGTAACTCAGCGTTGTATTTGGAGAGGGAAGCTCTGTAGTCTTCCCAGTTAGACGTGATTTTGGCCCTGTTGAACAGACGCCTTGCCTTCCGACGGAGATTGCTAAGCATCTCATTCCACCAGGGCACATCACGGCAAACTGTTCGCGTGTTTACGGGACAGTTTGTGTTATACGCGTCTGTGATCCTACATTGCAGGTCATTAGCGGCGATATCCAGCTCAACTGGAGTTCGTATATTATTGTGACAGGAATTACGTGAGGCAATCAGATGACCCCTAAAGGAACTCCAATTAGTTTTCCTCGGATTACTGAATTGTTCTCTCTTTAGAGGGTTAGCCTCGATGTCGAAAATGATATGTCTGTGGTCTGATAAACTTGGTTCATCAGAGACATGCCAATTTTTGACTTTCTCAGCTATAGAGGCGCTACATAGAGTAAGGTCTAGGACCTCTTGTATGATAGCGTCTATAAAGGTGGGGTCATTCCCTACATTGATTACATTGACATCGTTAGAAGTAAGATATTCAAGTAGGTACTCACCCCTGTTATTTGTGTTCGAGCTGCCCCACATCGTGTAGTGCGCATTTGCCTCGCAGCCTCTCACGAACGGCTTGTTGACTGCCCTGCAGTACCGCACAAGTTCAGCAACCTCGGGCGGTGGTATTTCGTCCTTGTCCCCTGGACAGTAGGCGGACGCATCGACTATCTCCTGCTTCCCTCTAGTCGTCGGGACTACCACCGTTATAGCAACGACATCGCGTTGGATGAATTCTGTAATTGGAGAAAATGTTATTTTCTTATTTAACAGAATGGCAGTCCTCGGCTTGGACTGTGTATTGCAATAGATCAACTTACCATTAGCGCCGGATAGACCGAGGATTGTGGTACCGTGTACCCTCGTTGGTATGACCTTCTTTAATCTAAACATTTTTAATCTGTACCCCGGTGGTATGAATGCGTTCACATTAAAAACCGATTAAGCGTCACACACAATTGACGTTAAAGTTGACCGGTAAATTAAAAAAAAGCAAAAAAATTTAATGCGTTTCCTCTTGCTCAGGAGCTTTGGCAATATAGCTCATATGCAACTTACCTCTCTCCAGCACTCAAAATAGACCATTTTAGTCGAAACTGCCGAGCCCATTTCGTCTTCTACAAACCGAATGTTTAGAATTCGCGCATGTTTGAAATGTTTTCAAAACGTTTGTTTTCGTCAAATCAAAACAACAAGTTCATAGGGTGAGCGTCTTGCGCATATGTGAAAATGAATAGAGTTACCAAACATTCAGATTAAAAATGAACTCACCCAATCTGAACGACTTGTTTTTCATATTAGCGGGGGTTGAGTGTATCGTTAATCCATGGCTCCTGGATCAGAGCAGCACTCAGCTGCTCATTGGTGAACCTCCGGCTTAGGACGCTAGATGCGCCCTTGGCATGGTGGAGGTTCACCTGAACGCAGCGAAAGCTGCTCATTTTGTGGCAGGATTACCGTTTTCAGCCTGATCCAATGATGGATCGAGCCTTGGCGTACGGATACCAGCACCATTTTCGCTGAGTTGAGTGGCCGAGTCGCCCACACCGGCAGGCTTCGGTTGCTGCAGGCGACAGGCCACAGATGTCCGACCCGCACTTAACGGCGGATTGAGCCTCTGAGGTTTGCTATCGACTGGTGGTTGCTGCGTACGCCTTTTGAGAGGTTTTCGCTGCGCCCGTCTAGTCTTCGCAGGAGTGCATTGTTTAGGTGGCGGCGGAGCACTCCCGGATGGAAGTTCCGCACTTTCCAACCTCAACGTTGCGGGATTGCATGGTCCTGGTGGTGGCGGGGCGCTCCCAGAAGGGAGTTCCGCTCATACCTTCCTCGACTTTGCAGCAGAGACTGTTGCGCCTGTGTTGATGAGACCTCTACCAACCTGTCGCATGCGTGCTTTGCCAAACATGTAGTTTAGCATAAAGCGCTGCTCGGTGATCTGGCTTGCCGATTTTTGGTCAACCTCCATCAACAGTTCGACGGTATTTCCAAACACACTGCGACGGCGTATTTGCCACGCTTGTGTCGAAAAGCCGTCGTTCTGATTCTGGAGGAATCTCAAAATTTTCTCGTTCGTGATGCCGACACTGTCCTGGAAGTACCCTATGAAGGTATGTGCCTTCGGTAGGTCCTTCGTGTCGTAGGCCCGTAGTTGAGCCCCTTCCCACGGGACGAGAGTAGATGCCGTTTGCTCCAGCCATTTGACCGTGCTCTGGTCAGAGCACGCCAGTGTCAAGTAGCCGTTCTTGAACTGGCAGCTCCTGAACTTTGGCCTAATGTCTGGAGTCTTCTGGTCAGCAATGTGATCTAGAAGAAGGGCGCGGACAGCCTGAAGCTGATCCGTAGTTAGCAGGGAAACGGGATAATCAGCCGTAGTTATGGCTACGCTGAAAGCATCTACGATTTCCCTGTATGTGCACCCCGAGGGTGGTTTTGGCGCCGAAGGACCCGCGCAGGCTCGGCTGCGTGGTCTCTTTTTGGTGGGACCTTTGTTGCTGATATTCGGCGACGCCGTATCAGCAGATCGTTGCCTTTTGGTAACGACCAGGTCCCGCTGGGCAGGCTGGCCGGGCGGCAAAAGGGCGAGTTCCTCCGCCTCCTCCTCTGAGTAGCCCTTGCTACGATACCACTTTTGCCGTCGCCATTGCACATTGGAGAGACGTTTGGCCACATCTCCGGAAGCCTCAGGTTGTCCCTTGACTTCAGGCAGCGCCGCTGGATCGGGAAGGTTATCCGCGTCACACTCCGCATTCCCGGTTGGTGAGTTTAGGATCAGGGATGAAGCCGAGAGTCCTCCTTCCAGTGACATGTTGTCGAGGTTAAGAGGTGTCCTCTTCTATCCCTGTGTCCATCACTCCACCAGTATCGACCGTGCCGATCGGAGTGCGCACTTCTGGTCTATCGTCGTGCGCCACCTCTACACCTACTCCGGTGTTTATCACCAACTCTTGGGAGTCGTTGGTTGCCCCATCAGTTATTTTTGAAAGGTTATCCATGGCGATGGTTGTACTCTGCTGGGGAGAAAATCAACTGTCCTTTACCAGCTTGGAACAGAGGGAGCAATTTACTGCACAGGGTGCTCTGTTACCATGCAGGCTCCGTTCTACCTTGGGAAACTTTATTAGACCCCCCCAAGCATTCATCCCTAGGCACGGGTCGCATTACACCGAGGATTGAGGTCCTCTTCCGCATTTTGCTCAAAATGTAGCATGCTTCTAGACTACTTGCTACATTGAGAGCAAAAGATTTTTACAAGATTTGCCGCGGAAGAGACTCGATGTGCGGTTCCGGATGGATCCACCACAGATTTGCCATGGAGCCACCCGGAGCCGCACGCCGAGCGACAAATCTTAACACTCCTCCTTTATCCTGGCTTGTGACAGACAGCTCGGGTCCCGATCCAATTTTCCCATCACCCGTTCACTCTTTTTTAGGGAGCCACACGTGGCGGTTCATTAGCAAAGGTCCATCACTGGCGGAGTTCAGAGAGTAAATCATACTAAATAAGCGAATGAATCGAGGCAGAAAGTTATGCCACAGAGAACAGACATCCAAGCGGAAGGTCCCCATTTGGATAAAACTTATGTCAAATTAGTTGGGAAACTATGGTGATGATGTCGCTAAAGGCGCATAAAATTCTACACTAAACTCACAACAGCTAGCTTCTGGCGCTAGCATAACGGTTACAATCCATATATACTAGCGCCAGAGGAGCCAAAGGTTGTCAGTGTACAAATCAAAAGAATCATTTAGTTGGGAATAGTGGTGGTGACGCTAGCATATTAGGTGATTTTAATTTGAAATTTTATCCAAGAATTCCCGAAAAATTTGTTCCTGAATGGATGTCTGTTCCACAGAGAAATCTGTTCCCGAAAAAGTTCCACAGAGAACAGACATCCATTCAGGAACAAATTTTTCGGGAATTCTTGGATAAAATTTCAAATTAAAATCACCTAATATGCTAGCGTCACAGAGAACAGACATCCATTCAGGAACAAATTTTTCGGGAATTCTTGGATAAAATTTCAAATTAAAATCACCTAATATGCTAGCGTCACCACCACTATAGTTTCCCAACTAAATGATTCTTTTGATTTGCACACTGACAACCTTTGGCTCCTCTGGCGCTAGTATATATGGACTGTAACCGTTATGCTAGCGCCAGAAGCTAGCTGTTGTGAGTTTAGTGTAGAATTTTATGCGCCTTTAGCGACATCATCACTATAGTTTCCCAACTAATTTGACATAAGTTTTATCCGAGTGGGGACCTTTCGCTTGGATGTCTGTTCTCTGTGCTAGCGTCACCACCACTATAGGCGTTTTTGACAAGCTATCGCCCGCTTAGAGGCGCTGCATAAAAAAAGTGATGAAAAGTAAAATCGCTGTCAAACTCCATACAGTTTTGAAAAAAGCTGAAATAAAATGCAGTTTTTGATTAACCCTTTCAATTGCCAGGATTTTGGTTAGCGAAATATCGGAAGAAATTTGTTTATCTACGTTAAGGTAAGTGAAAATATTCAAATTATTTAACTTTATGGCAGAAAAATGTTAATGTTCGTTTTTGTACCGCATGAAACAAAAGTACATAGAGTCAGCTGTAAAGTTTACATATCCTGGATAGAGAATCACCAATTATTTTCAGTCTTCAGTGTTTTCCAATGTGTTTTCAAATGCTAATGGATTTATTTTCGGGATTAGCATAATCTGCGCCAAGAACCAAACATATAACCACAGACAAACAGACATAACTCTTGGAAGAAAAATCAACAAAAATTATCGTACCTCACATTTAGCCTGAACACTAGCACCATCTATGATCGACATTCCCAAATATCAAATAGCAATATGGGTGTCCCTCGAAGAAGCAAGTATTTTTTATGGGGAATTCCCCTTCATTCGTCAAAAAGCGCCACTTTGACCAAAACGGAGACATTCCCAACTAAGCCCAAATTTGAAATGACGGTTTTATCGGTACGATGAATGGAAAACGAGTGTTATGTCTGTTTGTCTGTGATATAACCTATCAGTTCGTAAACATAAATACACTTGCGAAGCTCTAATAATCTCCCGAAACAGAAACAATATATATCAAATGAAAGGTACCGTCATCCGGGGATACTTGCAACACTTTTGAACTTTGACTTAGTATAACTTTCGAAGTATACCATTTATGTCCAAGTGTAAGTAGCCAAAACACAGAGAACAGACATCCAAGCGAAAGGTCCCCACTTGGATAAAACTTATGTCAAATTAGTTGGGAAACTATAGTGATGATGTCGCTAAAGACGCATAAAATTCTACACTAAACTCACAACAGCTAGCTTCTGGCGCTAGCATAACGGTTACAGTCCATATATACTAGCGCCAGAGGAGCCAAAGGTTGTCAGTGTGCAAATCAAAAGAATCATTTAGTTGGGAAACTATAGTGGTGGTGACGCTAGCATATTAGGTGATTTTAATTTGAAATTTTATCCAAGAATTCCCGAAAAATTTGTTCCTGAATGGATGTCTGTTCTCTGTGGCCAAAACTTGTATAGTAGTGAGTACTTTTGATTTATGATTGTAAGAAAAAATATAAACTAAATCAATCTGTAGAATGAACTGAAAATAGGGGTGTTGCAAGTTACCCAGTAAACGGGGTTACTTGCAACACTTTTCTGATTTTGCGTTTCTTATGATTTTATATCTGATTTCAAACCGCGACTGACTATTTTGAGATATTTTGAATCTATTTGTAGTAAAACAAGAGATACTGGAGGCGTTTTTTGTTTCCCAATTTCGTCTATCGCTTTTTTAAAGATATTCGGTGAAAATGCAGCATGTTGGCGAACTCCAAATTGCCGTTTCAAGGCACGTGGAATTTTTCACAAATTTAATATTGCTGGAGATTGTGCTAGACAAAATAACATCGTACAGATGCAAACTTACTTTGTACATACTGTTTATTACGATCATTTTCATTTTTACAAGTGCTGCAAGCCGCGCCATATTGGAAGTAACAACACGTATTCATCGTTTCTTCTCCAAGTTCAAAATATAAACAAAGCTCAAAGTAGCTATTTGTTAGCTTATATGATGCACTTATTGTATACAGAAACCAAACAATAAAAAAATAATTCCATGTCAATGAACTGACGCAACTTTGCACATCGATTTTTCCTACTCTAAAAGTGGTATTACTTTCCAATCGTATAAAAACAAGCAAAATAATGATGTAATGGGTTAAACTTAACTAAACAATAGGTAAACGTCCCTTCTTTAATATGGCATTGGGTACAAATGGTTATGTTAACAAACAAATGCGTTAGAGCTGTCAAAAGCGCGATGCGCCAAAGTGTTGCAAGTAACCCCGGTGTTGCAAGTATCCCCGGATGACGGTAATACTTTTTCTTACCTTTATTATCCATTTTCATCATTCCCACTGTTGGTAATTCAATAAAATATTACATTTAAAGTCGAGTTCCATATAGGTGCCGGCAAGCATTTTGGGAATTGCACTTTTTTTGTAGTTCCAATAATCACAACCAGGTAGCGAACGGTTGTTCTTATGTCGTTTTCGTTTTTGTGGTGCAGCTACACCGTTTGGTGTTACACTTTTCGCTGGATAAACGAACACTTGCGGTGCAGCAGCAGTGATGTGGTATGGGTGTGTTGGTGTTTTCCTATCTGCACCAGCTACACTTTCTTTTTTTCTGGTGTAGCTGGTGCAGAAAAAGTGTAGCAATGGTGTAGCACAAAAATCGAAAACGAACAGTTTTGGTGCAAAAAAGCTACACCGGTGTAGCCTCGGTGTAGCTACACCGCAAAAACGAAAACGATATTAGTTTTGCTCGAATTCGCCTATAGTTTCCCAACTAAATGATTCTTTTGATTTGCACACTGACAACCTTTGGCTCCTCTGGCGCTAGTATATATGGACTGGTACCGTTATGCTAGCGCCAGAAGCTAGCTGTTGTGAGTTTAGTGTAGAATTTTATGCGTCTTTAGCGACATCATCACTATAGTTTCCCAACTAATTTGACATAAGTTTTATCCAAGTGGGGACCTTTCGCTTGGATGTCTGTTCTCTGTGTCTGTTCTCTGTGGTTATGCAACCTACGGAATCAGACGAAATAGGTGCATTAATAGGTGTATGCAATTGAGCTCCCTACTAAAACCGATCAAATCGGAGGAGGAATCGGATGACGAAATAAGTAAATCAAACTAAATAGGCGGATGAATCGATGCAAAAAGTTATGCAATCTTCGGAACCAAACGAAATAGGTTGGTTAATCGGGATTTAAAATTGATCAATAGAGACGAAATAGGTGAATTAATAGGTGTATAATATTAAACACCCCAATCGCTCGGAAATCACACTCTCCTTGTTCTTTTATCTTTTATTCCAAAAATTATTACACAATAAAAATTAAAATTAATAAAGGACTTGCTTGTAAACGTAAATAGCAGGCACTCCTTTGTCTTGAGCGTGGTTAAAGCACAGAGAACAGACATCCAAGCGAAAGGTCCCCACTTGGATAAAATTTATGTCAAATTAGTTGGGAAACTATAGTGATGATGTCGCTAAAGGCGCATAAAATTCTACACTAAACTCACAACAGCTAGCTTCTGGCGCTAGCATAACGGTTACAGTCCATATATACTAGCGCCAGAGGAGCCAATGGTTGTCAGTGTGCAAATCAAAAGAATCATTTAGTTGGGAAACTATAGTGGTTGTGACGCTAGCAAATTAGGTGATTTTAATTTGAAATTTTATCCAAGAATTCCCGAAAAATTTGTTCCTGAATGGATGTCTGTTCTCTGTGGTTAAAGCACATCAGAGAACAGACATCCAAGCGAAAGGTCCCCACTTGGATAAAACTTATGTCAAATTAGTTGGGAAACTATAGTGATGATGTCGCTAAAGGCGCATAAAATTCTACACTAAACTCACAACAGCTAGCTTCTGGCGCTAGTATAATGGTTACAGTCCATTAATACTAGCGCCAGAGGAACCAAAGGTTTTCAGTGTGCAAATCAAAAGAATCATTTAGTTGGGAAACTATAGTGGTGGTGACGCTAGCATATTAGGTGATTTTAATTTGAAACTTCATCCAAGAATTCCCGAAAAATTTGTTCCTGAATGGATGTCTGTTCTCTGTGGGGATGCCCTGTCATTAAATACCGTATCATGAACGGAATGATTCGCAAATCGAGACTGGTAGTGAGCCGCAAATTAGAGCTCTAAATCCCCTGAAAACGTTTCCAGTAATTCAATCGGACGCATTTCTCGACGAACCGGATACCAAGAATGCAATAATTTGGACTTTACTTACATTAAATTTTGAATATTTTATCCTCCTGCCTGAGGATATTTGCTTACGTTTCAACCATATTAAATCGTATATTTTAATTTAATGTCCGATATAATCAATAAACATGAAGACTGTTATGTTACATGTGAAACCACAGAGAACAGACATCCAAGCGAAAGGTCCCCACTTGGATAAAATTTATGTCAAATTAGTTGGGAAACTATAGTGATGATGTCGCTAAAGACGCATAAAATTCTACACTAAACTCACAACAGCTAGCTTCTGGCGCTAGCATAACGGTTACAGTCCATATATACTAGCGCCAGGGGAGCCAAAGGTTGGCAGTGTGCAAATCAAAAGAATCATTTAGTTGGGAAACTATAATGGTGGTTGTGTGGACCTGCCAGGTTACACGGGGAGTCTATCAAATATACGTCTTACCTCGTCAGTAGTCCGGGGAGAAAAGAGGACGATTCTACCGTGGAATTTCACAGCATGCTTCGATGCTTGAATTTGCAGCACATCCTAAGATCTACGGAATTTCGTGTCGGAGTTGCTGCTGTGTAACAATCGCGCACATACAGTATGCACTCATTTATTGGTGCAATTGTTGCCTGGTATTTTATACCTGCCACACATCCCCCTTTCACTCCGGTAAAATGTTGTGAAATTGTTGTTAATTCATTTAACTAGTGACTTAATTATTCATCGCTATTTAATCTGTTTACTAAACAATAAATTGTGGATAATATAATATGAAAAATTTGGGCCCGCTGTCAAACCTCCGGGTCATGTTATTTATTGCCTACACTGAGAAAACTGGCTAAATAAATTATATGTGCCTCGCATATAAAATTTTGCAATTAGCTTTCGCACTTAAAATTAATGCCTCACGTCCTTGGATTCTATATTCAACACTTAAAGTACATACATGTGTCTACGCATATAAAGCCTATAAAACCTGCGCATACAATTTATTACAAGGTCGTATATAACGTTTAAGAGCATTACAAATATGTTTTAAATGCACACAATATAAATTTGATAGCTTCAAGTAGTTCATTTTTATTAAAAGAAGTTATAAAAATATTCTCAAATTTTACTCAATATTTAAAAAAATCTACCAATTAGTCAACAATTTTTATTGATTTACAGAAAACGTATGACACATTTACTTCATCGTGTACGAGAACTGAATATTCTGTCGAAATGTCAGCATATTCATCAACTGGATTTGTACTTCTTGTTTTATCCGTTTTATCCTCGTGTAATGATCTGAAACGTGTAAAGCTCAAAACTAAATTGTGCTTTTCAGGCACCCTCCAGGCATCTCTTTTTTCAGGCACCAGGCATTTCAGGATTCCCTCCTCGCCTCGGTTACTTGTTTTAATTGTAACCCTGTAAAAGAAAAAGAAAATATTTGTATTTAAAATTATTTTATTTATTATTAATACCTACAGTTTTCTCAACTATGTGTTGAATCTAATCCTGATTACTTTAGAACTCCTGCATCATATCTTCGTTTTGATAAAGAAAATAAAATATTAAAAATAATCATTTATATAAATATATGCAACCTTACCTTGAAAATATTAAGGAATTCGGCTGACAGTATGAGACTCTGCCCCAACAGCAGCAATGTTCTACAGACTGTCCAGGAATTATGCTACCGGTTCATATACAGTTTAATTTTATTAGCAGTTGAATATACTTTTTTGCTATTCCCCAAAACTAATACGTTGTATTCCACTATCCAATAAGAATTATTATTATGACATTTGCACTTTATTAGAGTAGTCATAGTTTCTATGTTCTATGCTGTTAATTATGAATAGGCGTACATAGATTTTATGTGCGCCTTATTAAACGAGACTCGAAAGTTTTATATGTGAGTTGCATATAAAACTAATTGATGGTTTGATTTCAGTGTAGGGGTGGGTGTGGCCATCAAGCTCACACATTTTCCTTGCACTTCTCACCAGTACTAAACTTTTGACTCTGGCACCCACCATGACCACTCCGCTTTCCTTATAACGATCGGAAAGGCGCACGATTTACTCCCACATAAAAAAGATACAGCACAATACTTAGTCCTGAAAATCATCCGTTATCATGTCACATAACATGTAAGATGTAACAATGCTGAAATTTCCCTTTCTGGGATGCCAACGTTGCGTTCAAAGGCTTGTAATATTTCTGGCTAATTCATCATATCAAAGTGATCCGTCTATTCGATATCCGCCTTTGTTGGACGACTTTAACATTATACTAATCATGTTACCCACTTAATGACCGGATGGGGCAAAACTTCAACTTAATTCCGAATTAATTACAGACGAATTTTCCTATCATGTGATGAATAAGGTAAACCACTCCTACGACCTGAACATTCCCCAATTGCTGTTTAATGATAATATTCACGTTGTTGCATGTGTCATTGCTCTTCAGTGGTCTGTCGGGAATATGCATAGCATCGCAAATAAGCTTAACCGACATCCGATATTTTTGCAAGGTCCAACTCAGTGAGATTTTTACAATTTATAAGCGCACATAGGCATTGATCCAAATATCCATTGGGCAGCTTTCGTAAATTGTAGATAAGGCATCCATGCAAACTTTGATCATGTGGTAATTTTGTCGGCCTTCATTTAATGCTATCGCGCACATGAATCCTATCAGCTTGTTTGAAACCATACGATTATTCATGTCTCCCGAAAATAGATGATTTGGATCGAATTCGCACACTTCATTTAGGGTTTCCAATCATGCGACACTCAACCAAGATTAGCACTCCGTCAAGGCATCGAAAATTTTCCATAAGATGTTTCATGTGGAAAACAGTTACCTGATCCTTTCTTATTTCGCCAATCAGCCCTTTTAGAATTGTGCTACTTCGAATCTCATTTCCTTTAAACTTCATCAACATAGTCAGCAAATCCAAAAACATATGTATCTCCTCATCCAACAACACATTGCAATGTTTAAACTATGATACGCACAACAGAATGGAAGCGGTCAGAGCTCGTAGAACACCCCTAAAGGTTTGCCCAAGGTACCCGCTATTGGGCCTGAAATCTTCCTAGCAATGCTCAGTAACACGCCGGCTCATCTGAATATTGCCGTTCAAACTATTCAACTCGACACTGTTGAATTCAAACGAATTTCAATACTATAAGCAAACTTTCACCTTTGTCGATTCGTTCGCACACCGATGTTACTCAAACGCACTTTGCAAGGCATGTTCCACTGAAGGCGGCAAATAAATTCAATATGCGCCGAAAAACTGCATCTTGTTTAGCAGTGTCAACCACATCCTCCAACGAATTGCGTATTTCGTCACAATCGCTCAAGCATATGGATGAACACAAACGTCCCACACAAAACCAACCAAGTCGACAGCATTCATCGATTCCGATGCTGATATTTAGCTCCATCGCTCCATGTAGGTAATCAAACCAATCAACCCGAGCTGCATAAAATCAACACATAGCATCAACTTTATCCGGCTCTCTTGAACCGAGCTCTTTTCATGTGAGGTATGGTTCTGCATTTGACAGCAATCCAGCAATTTTCTTTATTCATCCCGAATGCGACTCACTTCCTCAACATCATTGACGTAATCCTTCAAATCTCACGTTAATTCTAAGATGCTTCAATGAACGTCTCGTTCCATCACTTCTCTACTGTTTTTAATGAACAGAACTTTGATGGGCGTCTCGTTATATGAAGTCTTGTTTATCGATTGATGACTCGAATGTCTCGCCCAATCGAGCTATTGGTTTTTCCTTTTCATTTGGTTTGAACTCAATACTGCTCCGATGGGCGTCTCATTCGGTCCTAGTCGGAACCAAAGGTTCACCGATGGACGTCTCGTAACACCGAACCATCTTCAAGTATCAGCGATACCGCGGTGTACGTCTCGTCACATCTATCCGCAGCGACAAATTACTATGCTGCACAGCGTCAACGCAAGTCGCCGGCGTTGGTTAAAATGACACAGCAAGCGTTGCATTAACAACGCAAGCAACGCTAGTTAAGAAAATTTGATTTAAAGAAAATCAAACGTGTTTGATAAAACTCCCTGCATATTTTCATTTCTTTTCTTCATATGTATCTTAAATTAAGATGCACAGAAGGTCAGAAACCCAACAGGATCGCCATTGTGTGGACCTGCCAGGTTACACGGGGAGTCTATCAAATATACGTCTTACCTCGTCAGTAGTCCGGGGAGAAAAGAGGACGATTCTACCGTGGAATTTCACAGCATGCTTCGATGCTTGAATTTGCAGCACATCCTAAGATCTACGGAATTTCGTGTCGGAGTTGCTGCTGTGTAACAATCGCGCACATACAGTATGCACTCATTTATTGGTGCAATTGTTGCCTGGTATTTTATACCTGCCACACAGTGGTGACGCTAGCATATTAGGTGATTTTAATTTGAAATTTTATCCAAGAATTCCCGAAAAATTTGTTCCTGAATGGATGTCTGTTCTCTGTGGTGAAACCACAGAGAACAGACATCCAAGCGAAAGGTCCCCACTTGGATAAAACTTATGTCAAATTAGTTGGGAAACTATAGTGATGATGTCGCTAAAGGCGCATAAAATTCTACACTAAACTCACAACAGCTAGCTTCTGGCGCTAGCATAACGGTTACAGTCCATATATACTAGCGCCAGAGGAGCCAAAGGTTGTCAGTGTGCAAATCAAAAGAATCATTTAGTTGGGAAACTATAGTGGTGGTGACGCTAGCATATTAGGTGATTTTAATTTGAAATTTTATCCAAGAATTCCCGAAAACTTTGTTCCTGAATGGATGTCTGTTCTCTGTGTTTAAACCATATAAAGTCGTGATTGACTTTATATTCAAATTTACGATCTCATCCCATGATAAATTTCTGATATTAAATGAATTTAAATATTGAAAGTAGACTGAACTATCATCCTGCTTGAGTAATTCTTAGAGTGTCTAAAATATTCGCGTAGACGAACGTAAGCTGCTGCTGTTATATCTTTTAGCGTGCTTATACCACAGAGAACAGACATCCATTCAGGAACAAATTTTTCGGGAATTCTTGGATAAAATTTCAAATTAAAATCACCTAATATGCTAGCGTCACCACCACTATAGTTTCCGAACTAAATGATTCTTTTGATTTGGACACTGACAACCTTTGGCTCCTCTGGCGCTAGTATATATGGACTGTAACCGTTATGCTAGCGCCAGAAGCTAGCTGTTGTGAGTTTAGTGTAGAATTTTATGCGCCTTTAGCGACATCATCACTATAGTTTCCCAACTAATTTGACATAAGTTTTATCCAAGTGGGGACCTTTTGCTTGGATGTCTGTTCTCTGTGCTTATACCTTACCTTACATACTAAATTACTTTGATCTGTCAAAAACAAACTACCGTTATAATTCTCTCTGTAATTCAATCGAAACCACGCGGAAAATAAAAACGTTTCACAATGTTAAGTGATTTCTTTTGCTATTAAAAGTTTCTGTCCGCCCGATTACAACAACTGACGCCGAGGATGGCTACTTCGCGGACAAGTGCGGATGCGGATGCCGCAGTTGGTGTGATTCCAGCTGGAATGCAGTCGACATTTACAATCGAACCATTCGATCGGCATAAAATGAAGTGGTCGCGTTGGGTAGAGCGACTTGAAGGTGCATTTCTTTTGTTCGGAGTTGGCGCTAATGCCACAGAGAACAGACATCCAAGCAAAAGGTCCCCACTTGGATAAAACTTATGTCAAATTAGTTGGGAAACTATAGTGATGATGTCGCTGAAGGCGCAGAAAATTCTACACTAAACTCACAACAGCTAGCTTCTAGCGCTAGTATAACGCTTATTGTCCATATATACTAGCGCCAGAGGAGCCAAAGGTTGTCAGTGTGCAAATCAAAAGAATCATTTAGTTGGGAAACTATAGTTGTGGTGACGTTAGCATATTAGGTGATTTTAATTTGCAATTTTATCCAAGAATTACCGAAAAATTTGTTCCTGAATGGATGTCTGTTCTCTGTGACGCTAGCATATTAGGTGATTTTAATTTGAAATTTTATCCAAGAATTCCCGAAAAATTTGTTCCTGAATGGATGTCTGTTCTCTGTGGTTTAAGCACTTCTTCCAGACGCTGCAAGTGAACCTCATCATTTGGTCCTGTAATTCGAATGTCGTCCAGAAACACCGTAACGCCAGGTATGCCGTTCAACACCCAAATCGCAGGTGCCGAACTCACTCCATACATCAATCGTGTAGGCCTGTACAACCCCATATGCGTACTCAACGTAAGAATTTCTTGAAATTCTGAATCAACCTCCAACTGCAAATACGCCTGCGAAAGATCAATTTTCGAAAACTTCTCACCTCCTGCCACATTAGCAAACAGTTCTTCGACGGTGGGCAGGGGATGGTCATCGACCGCAATATTGGGATTTACCGTTAGTTTGTAATCGCCACAAAGACGCACTTTATTGTTAAGCTTCATTACTGGGACTACCGGTGTCGCCCACGCACTGTGATTAACTTTAACGAGCACTCCATTTTCTAGCAAATTGTTGATCTCACTTTCGACTGCATTACGTATAAAAAACGGTACCGGCCTTGCCTTCATGTATACCGGATGCACATTTGGCTTTAATTGCAATTTAGCCGCAAGTCCGTTAATTTTCCCCATGGACTTATCACACACGTTGTCGTATCTCGCCAATAATCTTTTTACCGCTTCACTAGCACTCGTCGTTGAGCTAGCCGAAATCGTATACACATCTTCGTAAAATTTACCCAAATCGGTTTTTAGCACTTTCATCCAGCTTCTTCCCAGCAAAGGATGCTTTTTATTCTCTGCAACGTACAACGAAAGCTGGTAGTCTGCACCACGATATCGAACAGTAACTAGGCACATACCGCAAATTTGGATCGAGTTTCCACTGTAGCTCACTAATTCCAAATCGGGCGGTAGCAATTTCGTAGACGGAAAGTACTTTTCTTTAACGGCAGCACTCATGATAGCAACTGGAGAGCCACTGTCGATTTCAAAATTCACCTGCATTTTATTCACGTTCAGCTTCAGCCAAAATTTATCAGCTTTACTTTTAAAATCGATCGCGCTATCAACACCACAGATTTCTGCCGTAGTAACTGCAGTGTTATGTACGTCACTCTCTTCCATTTGGTTAGCATCACTTTTCCTGTCACCTTTCTTTTTCAAGCACACTTTCTGTATATGTCCCGTCATTTTACAGAAATCACAAGCCGACTTTATGTACGGACACTTGTTAGCTAAATGCTCCGCACTGCCGCATCGATAACAGGCCTTTTTATTCGAATCAGGTTTCGCCATAACCTTACTTGCTGTATTCGCTTTTTTTGCTCTGTATTTCGCATGTTTTGTTGCCGGGTGCTCAACCAAATTTAATTCAGGCCTACTCTGCCGTGAGTGAATTTCTTGACCACCTTTTACCGATAACTCCATCGACACTGCAATTTCGTGAGCCCGTTCGAGAGTTAGTCCACGCACTTCCAACAAACGCGACTGTATTTTGCAGTCCTTCATCCCGAACACAAACTGATTCCGTAAAGCAGTATTTAAGTATTGTCCGAAATTACACGTAATAGCCAACTTTCGCAAAGCAATGAGGTAATCATCGATTGATTCCTCGGCACGTTCGTCGCCTTGTGTACGGCACTTGAACCGAAAGTTTTCTAAAATTTCTAATGGCTCCGGATTGAAATGGTTTTCCAGCAGTTGCACTATCTCCACAGAGAACAGACATCCAAGCGAAAGGTCCCCACTTGGATAAAACTTATGTCAAATTAGTTGGGAAACTATAGTGATGATGTCGCTAAAGACCCCTAAAATTCTACACTAAACTCACAACAGCTAGCTTCTGGCGCTAGCATAACGGTTACAGTCCATATATACTAGCGCCAGAGGAGCCAAAGGTTGTCAATGTGCAAATCAAAAGAATCATTTAGTTGGGAAACTATAGTGGTGGTGACGCTAGCATATTAGGTGATTTTAATTTGAAATTTTATCCAAGAATTCCCGAAAAATTTGTTCCTGAATGGATGTCTAGTTTCCCAACTAAATGATTCTTTTGATTTGCACACTGACAACCTTTGGCTCCTCTGGCGCTAGTATATATGGACTGTAACCGTTATGCTAGCGCCAGAAGCTAGCTGTTGTGAGTTGAGTGTAGAATTTTATGCGTCTTTAGCGACATCATCACTATAGTTTCCCAACTAATTTGACATAACCCAGGTAACCAATAAGCATTTCCAATGCAATTTAACTGCAAGCCAATAAGCATTTAAGTTGCCTTAAATACTACTTAAATGCTATTTTGGCAAAATATGCGGCTACTTTACTGCTAGCCTTCTTATAGTGCTGACAATGCTTATTTGCAGCTAGTTACCGACAAGAAGTATTTAAATAGAATTGAGGATGCCAATTTACAACAGTTATGCAGTCAAAAGGCTGATAAACAACCACCTGCAGTATAAAACGCCAGGGATGCTAATAAACGATTGATTTACTGCTTATACTAATGCTTATTGGTTACCTGGGAAGTTTTATCCCAGTGGGTAGAGTGACTATATACAGAGTGGCGACAAGTCATCCCAAATGTATGCAATGCGGTTTTTCCAAGGTTTTTCTTTCTCTTTCCTGCATACGCGTTGGATAGGTCGTATGCTCGATTGGAATGACACTGACAGATAATTATCATTCCAATTTTGACATTGTCGCCACTCTGTATACAGTCACTCTACCAGTGGGGACCTTTCGCTTGGATGTGTGTTCTCTGTGGTATTACCTTACTTTTAACACAGCTTTTAATTAGAGTGACTATATACAGAGTGGCGCCAAGTCATCCCAAATGTATGCAATGCGGTTTATCCTATAGGTTTTTCTTTCTCTTTCCTGCATACACGTTGGATAGGTTGTCTGCTCGATTGGAATGACACTGACAGATAATTATCATTCCAATTTTGACATGAAGTAATTTGCGGTTTCGTCACCAACGAGAATGACATTTGCTGAGGATCGCTTATGTAGGAGTGAGAGGGGAGCAAAGAGTGGAGGAGAGGATCCGGGAGTTTGGAATTTGATGTTGTTGATATTACTCCTACTGCAAACAGCTTCAGCGAGGGCCTCAGCTAATGTCAAAAAATCTTTATATGTGTGCGTGGTGGAATACTTCATTGTCGCCACTCTGTATATAGTCACTCTACTTTTAATGTACATTGAGTATATCGATCTGATATATAGATCCAAAAGTATCGATTTTTTCAATACCGATACAGTATCGCCTGATGCTAAACGAATTCGCGATGACGGCATTAAAAAAGTAGATTTCGTAGGCTGCTCGCACTTACAGGAAATCTCGTGCCGAACTGTCAACGTGTGCGTGATGACAAAAGCAAAAATATTTCCCTTTCTTTTTTTCTCACGCAAAACCCTGAACAATATTAGCAACGCCGTCATAGCGAATAATAATTTTAACGCGAAGTGGTTTTTCACGTTTTTATCCTCAGATTTTATAATTTATTTGTAGAAGTTAGAGGCCAAAAGCATGTCAGAACAACAGGTAAGTAGCTATAAGATGATTAAAGCTTGGTATAGAACATTTTTCTAATATTTGAAATTATTTCCGGTTTTTAGAAGCAGTTGATTGCGTCTCACAATACAAATATTCTATTATGCAGCATTCCCAACAAAAACAAAATCCACAAACCGCAAAGTTGTAGTAACAAAACATTTGAACAGGCTTATCGTGACGCCCTCGAACAATTGAATGCAGCCGCGGTTAATGTATCTGGGAACAAACAATGTCATGAGAGAAAGGCGAAATTACAGCACGTCAATTCTATATACAATGCAGAAAATCCAGCAACTTCTGTTATAAACAGAAACCCATCCATAAAGAATTTTCATTCCTCAAGAGTAATTTTTTTAGTCGGATATGTTAATGTTAAGTACAAAAAATTGCTTTCTAGGAACAATATACAACTACTATCTATAACATCAACACTATCAATTTGGTAGAGATGTTAAAACAGCGAGAACGTAATATTGGAACATCTGATAAACAATTTGAAAAGCCAGTTCCGGTTTCACCAGGGAATAAGTTAAAGTTTATTGAAGAAAGTAGCAAATATCGTCAGACTTTTTCAAATGCTTTTGCAAACCATTTATTGGAGCAAACAAAAAATGCTGTTTATCAGGTAAGCATCATCGAATCAGCATTTAATCATCATCTAAATGAATATTTGGAAGTTTTGGAGCTAACTACTCATTGATTTTAACGTGATATATTTCTTGTAAATGAACTTTTTAACCGACGGCCTGTTAAAAATAAATCTCCATTTCAGGCAACATTTTTGATCTCTAAGAATATGTAGGGTAGGACGGGGCAAAGTGTGTCAATGAAATTTTCTAAGTCCTATAATATTATTCCAAGTTTGGAATACTTTTCTATCAAACATCTTATCAGTACCTTGTTCTACCAGGGATAAATAATAACCAACAAGTTATGAGTGTCTATTTTAAAATCATTGAAATTTTTGGCACCGTCGCTTATGCGATACTTTAAAACCGAAAACTGGCTATCATTTGAAAATTCAATGTTTTTGCTCCATATTATAAATAAATTATTTATTTAGGTTTAACGACTGCATAGAAAAGTGATTTACAGGCTATTTATTTGCAAGCAAGCGTTAATTTGCATATTTGTTCAAATAACATGCTTCGGGGCAAAGTGTGTCACAGTAGTCTGTGGCGAGGGGTGTAAATGTAAAGATAGAAAAATATGGCTTTGAATACGTTTTAAAAATCTACTGTTTAATCTAGATTACCTATATGGCATAAGTATGTATAAATTAACAACGATTGAGAAAAGAACGCATGCGCTGCTAAATACAACAAGCGATAAAATGCTCAAAACAACGTGTCGAAATACTATTCTCGGAGTCGATCTACCAGCTAACTACCGGCTTAGAATATGTTGCTTCATACGACAAGCTTACTTCGGCAACCAACCCGATTATATTCAACAGCTCCTGCAACCTGGACAGCAGCAACGTACGCGATGTCTCATCATTCCTAGGAATACAACTAGTAGTGGAAAAAGCGTGCTCATATACAGAGCCACATGCTGGAACGCCCAGGTAACCATTAAGCATTAAAATAAGCAGTAAATCAGTCGTTTATTAGCATCCCTGGCGTTTTATACTGCAGGTTGTTGTTTATCAGCTTTTTGACTGCATGCATAACTGTTGCAAATTTGCATCTAAAATTCTATTTAAATTCTTCTTGTTGGCAACTAGCTGCAAATAAGCATTGTCAGCACTATAAGAGGGCTAGCAGTAAAGTAGCCGCATATTTTGCCAAAATAGCATTTAAGTAGCATTTAAGGCAACTTAAATGCTTGTTGGCTTGCTTTTAAATTGCATTGGAAATGCTTATTGGTTACCTGGGCGGTCTCCCAATAGACGCCAAACTAAAGCCAACTATATCGACCTTTAAAAACTTTACAAAAAGATTAGTGTAATTGTTTAATGTTTTTTGATTAGCATTAATTATTAATTTGTGTGTTCGATTTAGTCATCAAGTATCTATTTTCGTTTTTGTGTTCTCCTTGACCTGATATAAAGTTGTAAACTAAAGGTTACCGTAACAAATAAACAAACAAATTACAAATTAAAATATTGAATACACGTTGCGGGAAACTGCAAAACTTGCACTGATTGACTTGAACATGCAACTACAATTGTTTTTCACTATTTTAAATAACTGCTGGATCCTACAAATTTAAACAATTCTATTTAAGAACGTGACACTCTTTGCCCCATTGATTGACACACTTTGCCCCGGTGATTTTTCCGCTACTAGAAAAAAAGGGTCTTTTTCAAAGCTCTTGGAAAAATAGAAAAAACATTTTCTAATGCTCAATATTTCCAAGATTGTTAAGAAAATATCCTAAAATGTTATGCACATAACGCATTGCGGTTATGTAACAATATACCTTGTTACATGTGTTTATGTACATTGAAGTTTAGGTGCAAATTCGGGTTAGCAAATGATACGTTAGAAAAATTTCGAATGAAACGTTGTGTGGGTACGACTTGCACCGTTGCATATAAGTTGAAGCGACACCTAGCGAAGAGTAGTAAAACGTTAGATAAGACAGAATCCACAATGTTACTTGACGGTATACATTGAGGCGCATTTCTGCCACGTTGTACCGACGTTATGGCATCATTCGGGAAAGTTCTAGAAATTTCCCATATAGTATCTATACCTATAAAGAAGGATTTCTGTCTGTCTGTCTGTCTGTCTGTCTGTCCTGTGTTCCTTATAGAATCAAAAACTACTGAACCAATCGGCGTGAAAATTTGCATGTAGAGGTTTTTGGGGCCAGGAAAGGTTTTAGTGATGGTTAGAGACCCCTCCCCCCACTAAGAGGGGGGGCTCCCATATAAATGAAACACAAATTTCTGCATAACTCGAGAACTAATCAAGCAAATCGAACCAAATTTGGCATGTGGGTGTTTTCGGTGACAAGAATTTATTCTAGGGTAATTTGAGATCCCCCCTTCTTTATAAGGGGAATTATAACTCCTCTCCCCTTTAAGAGGGGGGGGTTTCCATACAAATTTCCTCATAACTCGAGAACTAATCAAGCAAATGGAACCAAATTTGGCATGTGAAGGTTTTCGAGGGCAAGAAAATTTTCTATGTTGAATTTAGACCCCACCTCACTTTAAGAGGGGGGGCTCCTGTATAAATGAAATACCAATTTCCTCATAACTCGAGAACTAATCAAGCAAATGGAACCAAATTTGGCATGTGTGTGTTTTTGAAGACAAAATTTTTTTCTATGATGAATTGGGACCCCTCCCCACTTTAAGAGGGGGGGGGGGCTCCTATACAAACGAAATACAAATTTCCTTATAACTCGAGAGCTAATCCAGCAAATGGAACCAAATTTGGCATGTAGGTGTTTTTGGAGGCAAGAATGTTTTCTATGATGAATAAGAACCTCTCCCCACGTTAGGAGGGGGGGCTCCTATACAAATGAAATACAAATTTCCTCATAACTCGAGAACTAATCAAGCAAATAGAACCAAATTTGGCATGTGGGTGTTTTCGGTGACAAGAATTTATTCTATGGTAAATTGAGACCCCTCCCTCTTTATAAGGGGAATTGTAACTCCTCTCCCCTTTAAGAGGGGGGGCTTCCATACAAATTTCCTCATAACTCGAGAACTAATCAAGCAAATGGAACCAACTTTGGCATGTGAAGGTTTTCGAGGGCAAGAAAATTTTCTACGGTGAATTAGGACCCCTCCCCACTCTAAGAGGGGGGGCTCCTGTACAAATGAAATACAAATTTCCTCCTAACTCGAGAACTAATCAAGCAAATAGAACAACATTTGGCAAGTGGGTGTTTTTTTTGGTGACAAGAATTTATTCTATGGTGAATTGAGACCCCTCCCCTCTTTATAAGAGGAATTATAACTCCTCTCCCCTTTAAGAGGGGGGACTTCCATACAAATTTCCTCATAACTCGAGAACAAATCAAGCAAATGCAACCAAATTTGGCATGTGAAGGTTTTCGAGAGCAAGAAAATTTTCTATGGTGAATTAGGACCCCTCCCCACTTTAAGAGGAGGGGCTCCTGTACAAATGAAATACAAATTTCCTCATAACTCGAGAACTAATCAACCGAATTGAACCAAATTTGGCATGTGTGTGTTGTTGGAGACAATTTTTTTTTCAATGATGAATTGGGACCCCTCCCCACTTTAGGAGGGGGGGGGGGTCCTATACAAACGAAATACAAATTTCCTCATAACTCGAGAACTAATCCAGCAAATGGAACCAAATTTGGCGTGTAAGTGTTTTTGGAGGCAAGAGTTTTTTCTGTGATGAATTAGGACCTCTTCCCACATTAGGAAGGGGGGCTCCCATACAAATGAAATACAAATTTCCCCATAATTCGAGAACTAATCAAGCAAATGGAACCATATTTGGCATGTGGGTGTTTTTGGAGGCAACCATTTTTCCCATGATGAATTAGGACTTCTTACCTTTTTAGGAGGGGGGGGGCTCCCATTCATACGAAATACAAATTTGCTCCTAACTTTAGAACTAATCAAGCAAATGGAACCAAATTTGGCATGTGAGAGTTTTAGATGGCAGAATTTTTTTTCTGTGGTGTATTACGACCCCTTTCCCTTTTAAGAGGGTGGGCTCCCATACAAATGAAATACAAATTTCCTTATAATTTGAGTACTAATCAAGCAAATGGAACCAAATTTAGCATGTAGGAGATTTTTGAGTCTTGAATTTATTTTATGATAGTTAGAGACCTCTCACCCCTGTGGTAGGGGGATATGGACTCTCATACAAATAAAACAGAAATTTTTGCGAAACTCAAAAACTAATCCAACTCGAGAAATTCGAGACTCTTCCATAAAACATTAATCAATAACAAGACCACAAAAACTATCTATAGTAACACTAGATCATTCAGGACGAGCCGGTCGCGAGTGTTGCCGGTGACCCGCCGTCGGAAGCGCCGCCCACTGGGGGGCTTGCAAAACTCGAAAAGTGACAAAGATCATCCGAGATTCATGATTTATGTACAACACAGGTTAATTTGTGGCAATACGAAGTTTGTCGGGTCAGCTAGTTATTAATAAACAGATAGGTATATACTGCCGGTGGAAGCATAACTGTCCCATGTTACATTTGGTCATTTTCGACATTTTGTTGTCAAACGTTATAATTATATATGTATTTTTATAATATGAATCGAAAACATGGTGTTTATACTAGAAAAACTCGAAAAAATTTGAAAACAATTTGTCCCACTGGAAAAATGGACGCATATTTATCTCGCTGCATATACCTTTTCATATAAAATGTTTTCAAGCTGTATACAAAATTGAGTGAAGTTTTTCAACATTACCTATCAACATTATCATAATAACATCAAATCTAAATAATTTTAGAAAAATCAGTTTTTCAACTTTGAGTGCGATTTTCTCATTTTCGTGTTTTGTAACATGGGACAGATATGCTTCCAGCGGCAGTATAGGTACATAAAAAACGACCAATCAGAACACAGCACGAGAATACCTTTCGATCACTTGTGAGTTGGAAAACGTGATCGACTCTTTCACTTTGGTGGAGACGTACTCGAGTTAAGTTCGCTTTTTGTTCGAGCAGTGATTTTAAAAGCTATTAGTTAACGCGCGTGTAGTGTGCATCTGTGCTGAACAGATTGTAAGTTTAAAGAAAAAGTGTGATTAGATGAAATATTGGACGCTCAAAATGGACTTTAACTTAGTTTTTTTGATTCATTGCAGTGCGCGTTCGAATTAGGTTCGACTTGAAGAAATAAGTCAGTTTGTAATTTAAATTTGTGCGATTCAGGTAAGACTCAAATGTATTAAGCGTAAAGTGAAAAATTAACGCGAGTGCGTTGAATAGGTACACCCACCAATTCAACGTGGGTGCAAATCTAGGTTTGGAACTCGAGGGTGGATTGTGGTCGTGCTGTTTGGCAAGCCGCTGGTTCTCCACCGACAGTATTCCGGGGACGCATCTACCCCAAAGGATTTTGGCCGTCGTCAACATCGGCCGCGGTGCCGCCACCCAGCATTTACGATCTGCAACTGATACAACTGCTCGCCTAGAAACCACGTGGAGAGATCTCGACCACCGTTGGACTCCTGTTATTCCGTCCACGAAAGCAAGTAAGCGCACTTGAGCTCAAAAGAACGAAAGAATTGAAAGTGGTTAGAAGTAAAGTACAAGATAGTTAGTGGCGCCAAATCGAAAAATTTAGAGTGAATAAACGAAAGTATAGTCGGGAAAACTAGAAAGACATTTTGGTCGGCTTAATGGTTAACTATTATTCGTTCGGTTCGATAAACATAACGATGGTGCGCCTCCATTAAGGTGATAAAAGTAAACGTGATTCTGATTTGATCTGTGTTCAGTATACGATCTTCGTAGTAATTTGGTAGGCTTTGTGGTCTGAATTCTGCTACAGCCGCCCGATGGTAAGAGTCTCTGGCCGGACATTGACGTGCTCTAGTGGCCTTCTCTGTTTCAGGTAAATGGCGCTCAAGTCACTAGAGATGCTGTAACTGCCACAGAGTTCCGAATACGAACGATTTGAGTTTGTACAAACGAAAGGCGAAGTTACAGTTAAAATACAGATATTTTTTAATCTAGCACAGTTTGAGCTTAAGTGACACTCTTTGCCCCGTCTTACCCTAATTTGTAATTTATTCATTATTTAACGGAAACCTGTCAGTTACATAAAACTTTTACTCAAGTCAAAGACTTGAGAACAAAAAAACAATTTGAAAGTTTAAAATTTTTTAAATACCGGCTTTATTATTTTAGTTTAAATTTTTCTTAGATAGGGTCAAAGACGGCAAGTCGCGTTGCCGGCATTAACCCACAGAGAACAGACATCCAAGCAAAAGGTCCCCACTTGGATAAAACTTATGTCAAATTAGTTGGGAAACTATAGTGATGATGTCGCTAAAGGCGCATAAAATTCTACACTAAACTCACAACAGCTAGCTTCTGGCGCTAGCATAACGGTTACAGTCCATATATACTAGCGCCAGAGGAGCCAAAGGTTGTCAGTGTCCAAATCAAAAGAATCATTTAGTTCGGAAACTATAGTGGTGGTGACGCTAGCATATTAGGTGATTTTAATTTGAAATTTTATCCAAGAATTCCCGAAAAATTTGTTCCTGAATGGATGTCTGTTCTCTGTGATTAACCCCTCTAAGGTCTACATCATTTTTAGCACCGCAAAATTCACTAAAATGGCCATAACTTTTTAATTTTTCAATATTTTTTCACCAAATTTGGGAATTTTGCCGAAAATATTTTCTATTTTCATAATATCTATAGATAATGGCCATATGTCATATGGTCCCGGAGTTATTCCGGAGTTCCTTGGGGGAC
Source organism: Sabethes cyaneus (assembly GCF_943734655.1). NCBI lineage: Eukaryota > Metazoa > Arthropoda > Insecta > Diptera > Culicidae > Sabethes > Sabethes cyaneus. The sequence goes on along the minus strand of NC_071355.1, from coordinate 124,270,378 downwards.
CGAGATATGGCTTTTTTAAATAAAGTTGCCAAATATCTCAAATTTGTTTGAAATCTGTTGATTTTTGTAAACATATCATCGACTGTGGACATATCAGTTACTTTGCCGCAGTTATGAGCCATACTGCGCGCCATCCGGATCCGGGGGGACACTATGAATCCGGAACCGGTTCCCGTAACGGGACATTTCAGTATCAGTAAAGCATGTCGTGTTGTATACCCAAAAACATCAGAACTCGATAAAATAGCGATTGGCGAACATCTCATGTCTTTCAGAGATCATATGGCCGATTCCAGGTCCCGGACAAGTTCCTCCGAAATCCGTTCCGTGCTTGAATCAGAAAAGAAACCCTCCCCGGACCAGGAACCGGTCATACGGCCTCTGAGAGACATGAGATGATCACCAATCGCTATTTTGTCGAATGCTGATGTTTTTTGATATGCGACACGACATGCTTTACTTATGCTGAAATGTCCCGTTACGGGAACCGGTTCCGGATTCATAGGGTCCCCCCGGATCCGGATGGCGCGCAGCATGGATCATAACTGCGGCAAAGTAACTGATATGTCCACAGTCGATGATATGTTTACAAAAATCAACAGATTTCAAACAAATTTTAGATATTTGGCAACTTTATCTAAAAAAGCCATATCTCGGTCCCCCAAGGAACTCCGGAATAACTCCGGGACCATATGACATATGGCCATTATCTATAGATATTATGAAAATAGAAAATATTTTCGACAAAATTCCCAAATTTGGTGAAAAAATATTGAAAAATTAAAAAGTTATGGCCATTTTAGTGAATTTTGCGGTGCTAAAAATGATGTAGACCTTAGAGGGGTTAATGTCGGTGGCCAAATATATTACTAAACATCTAGGGTAGACTGCTGCAGATTGAGACTAGATGTACGTTAAGAAAATTCGATTATTTTTAAATGAATGTAAATAGCGCCCCAAATCTTACTCGAAACATCAAGGAAAGACTTAGTTCCTTATATTCAAGTTGATTTAGAAGAAACTAGATGCATATTTTTTTGTAAACTGAGCGGGTCATAAAGAAATGGCAAAAACAAACTATTGGAAACTTTTTCGAGCCAATATTTTTTTGTTTTCTTTCATGAAACAGTTAAGGATTTTTTTATGTATTTGCATGTAGGAGGCTCTGGGACCGGGAAAGGTTTTTATGATGGTTAGAGATTTCTCCCCCCATTGAGACGAGGGGCTGCCATACAAATGAAACACAAATTTCTGTCTGTCTGTCCGTATGTTCCTTATTGAATCGAAAACTTGTGAACCGATCGGCGTGAACGTTGCACGTAGGGGTTTTTGACGCCGGGGAAGGTTCTTATGATTGTTAGAGACCTCTGCCTCCACTAAGAGGGGGGGCTCCCATACAAATGAAATACAAATTTCTGCATAACTCGAGAACTGATCAAGCAAATGGAACAAAATTTGGCATGTGGGTGTTTTAGGAGACAAGATTTTTTTCTTTGGTGCATTGAGACCCTGCCCTCTTTAGGAGAGGATTTATGACCCCTCTCCCCTTTAGGAGTGGGGGCTCCCATATAAATGAAATACAAACTTGTTCATAACTCCAGAACTAATCAAGCAAATGGAAGCAAATTTGGCATGTGGGTGGTTTTGGTGACAATTTTTTTTCTATGGTGAATTGAGACACCTCCCTTCTTTAGGAGGGGAATTACGCCCCCTCCCCCTATAATAGGGGGCTCCCATACAAATGAAATACAAACTTTCTCATAACTAAAGAACTAATCAAGCAAATGGAACCAAATTTGGCATGTGGGGGATTTTGTAGGCAGGATTTTTTATAATGGTTTGAGACCCCTCACCCCTGTGGTAGGGGAATAAGGACTCTCATCCAAACTAAATAGAAATCTTTGCGTAACTCAAAAACTAATCGAACTCGAGAAATTTTAGACTTCCATAAAACATAACAGACAATAACAAGACCACCAAAAACTGTCTGCAGCACCCCGCAGAAATCACCTCTGTCTAGGTTTATTTGTTTTCCTAGGTATACTGGCCTCTATTACTTTCCTTCAGTTTGGTCCGAACGAGCTACAACGAGTAAGGGAGCATCACTCCGAGGATGGTACTTTCCACGAATAGGTTTTCCGTGAAATGGTACATTCCGCGTAAGGTTTTTCGCAAAATGGTATTCGGCGAAATTTTATACAATCACGGCGAATATTTAAGTCCTATTCACTTTGTTTTATCTGGCTAAGTAACGGAGGGATTGTTTTCTACTTTACTGTGAGTGTTGGATTTAATGTAGACTACTCGCTGGTCGGGTGGATTGCCCGTTGGATAGGGCCGTAAAGTGATACACGCAGAGCAGGTTGGTTGACTGGCTGCCGGTGAAGCTACTTGGTTCGATTTACGAGAAATATTCTTGAGAAATATTCATTCTACTCTTGAGAAAATTCATACTATTTTTCAGAATTGTACACTGGAATTGGATGCAGCGTATAAATCGCGGACACGAGCATTGCAAGCAAACCACAGAGTTACTCTAAATAAACTATATTCATCACGATATTTTGTACATGGGACCATAAAGTATGTTCGCTGAGCACCAATGATGGACTGCGCAAGCCGCCTGCTGTGCACCGCTAACGACGTCAACGCAGACACGAACGAAGCTATCTGCGCGTTCGGCTGCCAGCTAGCGGCTGCTAGTGTTTTTTCCATTAATTGCTGCTTCGCGGTTTTTTTGTTTCCTCCTTCTTCTTCTGCTGTTGCTGGGTTGACGACTGGAACAAAACTAATGAATCGCGTAGCGACGCGCGTTCTTTTATAACAGCAACAGCACCGATAGAGCTGCGTGCTAACGTGCTACTCTGCTGCACTGCGATTGGTTGGCATATGTTCAGTTGGCTTCGCGGCAACTTCTCCCTTCGGCAAAAGGTGGATACGATAGAATCAGTAAGGAGATTATCAAGTATTGGTAATGGTGCTAATTTATGAATGGGTCTTTTATAGGTACCAGATATTGTTTTAACGTCCACAATTCTAACTAAACCATCCCCCCAGGATAAACATTGACTACTGGGCCTAATTTCCAATGTTGAGGCGGCAGATTGTCTTCCTTGAGTAGAACTATTAATCCAGGTTTGACATTGACACGCTGTTTTGTCCACTTACCTCGAACTTGCAATTCTGTCACATACTCTTTAGATCATCTTCTCCGGAAGTGTTCACGTAGCTGTTGGACATATTGCCACCGGGACAATCTATTAGACGCAATTTCATTATATGACGGTTCTGAGATAGCACCAGGGGAACGATTCATAATTAGATCACCAGGGGTTGGAGCTTGGGGATCCTGAGGGTCGTTCGAATGGGCAAATAGAGGCCTGGAATTTAATATTGCTTCTATTTGGCACAAAAGGGTATACAACTCAAATATAGTGAGAGATGCAGATTTGTAAACTCTCTTGATAATCGATTTGACACTTTTTACTCCTGCTTCCCAGAAGCCTCTGATATGTGGGGAATTGGGGGAATTGTTTTCCAAGTTATCTCTTTAATCTGGCAAAGCTCATGCATTATTTTGAGTGACTTCCTTCTGAAACATGACATACAAATCATGTAGCTTTGATCTTGCTCCAGCAAAATTGAGGCCGTTGTCGCTAAATACGGTGCGTGGATAGCCTCTTCTTGATACAAAGCGCTGAAACGCAGCCAAAAATACTTTTGTTGAGAGATCTTCAACTGCCTCAAGGTGTATAGCCCAGTGGCGGCTCGTCCGCATGTTCAACCTGTTCATAAGACAGGCAAACAAAATTCAGCCCGACAAAATTGTTTTCATCATTCGTTCATTATTTCGTTTGCACCAACGCATATGAAATGCAATACGAATTTAGTTTAGTTACGAAGCTGATGAGCAAACCGTTCAACACGATGTTTGAACGTTGCTTTAGAGATCTCAATGCACAAGCATACCAACTCCTTTGGGGCGAACCAATCAGCGGTTGAAAGCCCCATCAAATAGTAAATAATAATAATACCAGCTCCTGGTATTGATTCTTGATACTGAATTAGCGCCAGGAACAATGTATTGGTACGAAGGAGATAAAAAGAGAATGTGAAACAGCTTTTACTCGAAAGCGAGGGCATATTATTGTCTCATTAACTCGTTCATCTTCAGTATTGAACAACTTATTACCACATATCCCTATGGCCTGCGCTTTGATTCCATTTTATTTACTTACGAAGCTAATGAGCAAAACGTTCAACACGACGTCTGAACTTAGCATTAGAGCAGTGGTGGCCATGGTATAAGCATAATGCGGGCTAAATCAAATCTCCTCAATAGGTCCGCGGCCCGAAATGACTTCTAACATTAATAAATTCAACCTATAGTTCCCGTCCACCATCCATCAAATCAGTCCGCGGGCCGCAAGGACCATATTCAAAAGCCGCATGCGGCCCGCGGGCCACAGTTTGGCCATCCCTGCTTTAGAGATTAGCACCAGGAACAATGTGTTGGTACGAAGGGGATTTGAAAATAGAGCGCGGTTGGCAATTTGGCATGCATTATTCGCAAAATTTTCTCATTAACTCGTTCATCTTAACATTGAACAATTTACGCATATTGCTTGTTGCTTATGGTGCGTGTCATCGTGCACGCATCGCTGTAAGGTGGTTATTCTTGAATTTGGTTCAATAGGTAAATTGAACGAAAAGTTTTCGGTTGGTAGTTAAAATTCAGAGACGAGTTTACTGGTAAAGTAAACCGTCGTATTCCGTTGTTATTTAAACAAACAGGGATATTCACGAAGTGCTTACTATGTTGCGTATACGGAGTATTGCGTATTTATACTGCCGCTACTCGCATAACTGTTCCATCTCCATAGAAACTGGAACTGCAATGCGAATTGCGGCAGTATATATAGGAAATACCCCATTTACGCAACATAGCAAGCGCTACGTGAATACCCCTGTTTGTTTAATGATTAAAATATAGAAATGCGATAATAAAAAAGCTGCGTATTAATTTGTATTTTTCACTGGTCGAACAGGTAAGCTAAACCCCCACGAGTCGCCACTGGCATAGCCCTTTAAGCACGAGCCCACACAATTGTGTAGGTGAGACATGAACACTTTTAAAAAACTTTCCTTTCCTCTCTTAACGTCGTACTTTTACATATATGGCACCAATCTCTTGTGTAAACATCGTAACTCGTAGAAAAAATAGAAAATACCCAAAAAGAAGTTTTCCTTTGTGTTTAGATTAATTATTGTCTAGTCTTCAAAATCTTGTGAAAACAGCAAAAAGTTTTATCTGTCGTATTTTCTGATTGTATCCGTATTTCGAAATTGCTTAAATAAAAAATTATTGGTAATAAGTATTTCTTATTGATGGAATTAAAAATTTACGGTAAATAACTTTTACAACTTACTTACGCACATGGTTTTACTTACCTACACAATTGTGTAGGTTCGGACTTAGTGATTACCTACTTTCTTTAACCTTTACGTTCCCGCCGGGACTTCAAAATTTTGTGTACTTGCCGTTACACTTTTGGCTCTATCATTACTATTTTTTGATCGATTTTTATACAACTTGTCTTCAAAGAACCACCTTAGATTGACCTTCAATGAAAAAGTATATTAGCAAACTTTGGATCCAACGGAGATATTCCAGATCGCAGTGGAATTATTTTTCCCCGTCATAAGTAACAGATGAAATAAACGAAATCTGCTGCTGCCATCTCATTTTGGGTCAGTAAGAATGAATACATTATATTGTAAGACACTCCTTCATGCTCCATACTACGGAACTTCCGTTTCGAGTACTACCGGAGCCTAAAACTGGTAATTTATAAATTGTAAAATATTAAAAAAGGGTGGCAAATGGTGTATTCAACTGCGGGATGTTGTAGATGTTTTTTGAGCCAATCTGGACATTCGGGTCTACCTGTTGTATTAAGGTTAGCTGTTGGAGACAAATTCAAATAAAACAAAATTATAAATAATTAACTTAGATTTAGATCCACCCTATCGTGTAAATTACTTGCCATTATCAGTTCATTACGAATAGCAATATGCGTTCTGTTATAAATTAGAGAGAGAATCGATGAACCCGATCATAGCCGATCGCCACTGATCGATACCATTTGATAGCAGCATCTGCTGCACAGATTATAAACAACCAGTCGAAATATAATTCTGATGGCGTACGGTTCGTTCGGTGTCATTCTGTGCGATAAAACTACAAGGTATACAGCCCTTAGGGTTGTACGAATGGGTGACGTAGGACTATATCAGATCATTAGATCAAAGTGCGTTTCTGGCATATGTATGTTTATAAGAATCTGTGAGTGCCATAAGTGAATGTTTAAAAGAGCGAAATATTCAGATTCAATTCTTCATTGAATGCAATGGCGGCTTTGAAAATACGTGACGGGGGTTCATAATTACAACGTCTGCAACCATTGAGACATAGAAGATTTCTTTTAAAAATCACTTGTGTGGATCATAAAGGTTGAAATGGTAATGAATGACCAGCCTCCAGATTATTGTATTAAATATAATTATGCGTAGCTTGACATGTTTCAATAATCTTACTTTTACTCGCTTGTGACCTTTAAAAGGGTCATTGGTTACAAATAACATTAAAGCCAAAGCGCGTTCATCGCAAATATGACATGCCATTCGAATGTCCTTCACTTTCACAGCTTACCGCTTGTTACATAGCAAAAAATATGGCACATACGCAAAAATTTCTGTTTTATTTGTATGAGAGTCCTTATCCTCCTACCACAGGGGTGAGGGGTCTCAACCCATCATAAAATAAATTCATGCTTCCATAAACCCCCACATGCCAAATTTGGATCCATTTGCTTGATTAATTCTCGAGTTATGAGGAAATTTGTATTTCATTTGTATGGGATCCCCCCTTCTTAAAGAAGGCAAAGGTCCTAATTCACCATAGAAAAAATTCCTGCCTCCAAAAACCGCCACATGCCAAATTTGGTTCCATTTGCTTAATTAGTTCTCGAGTTATGAGAAAATTTGTGTTTCATTTGTATAGGAGCCCCCCCCCCCTCTTAGAAGGGGTAGAGGTGTCAGTACACCATAGAAAAAAATCTTACCTCCAAAAACCCCACATCCCAAATTTGGGATTACCTACGAATGGCCGAAACACAAATGGCCGAATCACGAATGGCCGAAACGCAAATGGCCGAAATAATGAATAACATAATTTACCAAATGGCCGAATCACGAATGGCCGAATCACAAAAGGCGGAATCACGAATGGCCGAATCACAAATGGCCGAAACACGAATGGCCGAATGTCATATTCGACCGAAAATATTCATAGCCTTCAACCTGCGCAAACCTTGGGTACATGCTGTCCTTACTCGCTACCGCTCGTTCGGACTTAACTAAGGGATAATCCCTAATAGACAGTAAACCTAGGAAAACGCATGCACCTAAATAGTAGTAGTTTCTGCGGGGGGGCTGCCCCCCCGCAGTGGCCGGCGCTTCCGACGGCGGGTCACCGGCGCACACTCGCGGCCTACGGCCGTCTCGCCCTGAATCATCTAAGAAACATTTGCTACTAACACGGTAAATACGTCTCGCACCTTATAATGAAGATGTATTTATAACCAAGAAATATGAGGTAAAAACCAGTATAAAAATTATCTTTCGTAGATATATGCTTATATTATAATTGTAATCTTATTCTTACTGTCATGGATTTTCATAAAGAAGTAAATGCAGTAAACTACAAGTTTATTACCCTAATACTAAAGCGGCCGAAACATTTCATTCAATATCCCGCCGTGTCCATCTTTGTTGACCGCACATAGCAAAGCCAACAGTTGTGTCCATTGTTGTTGAACACGGTTTGCTTTCCGCACGGTAGTTGGTAGTTGTCCTGTGAAAAATGAGTGCATCCGGCAATTCATCCGATGTTGCTGGTTTCAACAACGAAGAAAGTGCGCCAGTCGTTAAAATTGTGTTGTCGCAGAGAGGAAAACCGATGCTTTCCATTGATGGGATACTATTCAATAAAAACAAGTAGAAGCGGAATGCTTCTTATGCTTTTTTCATTTCACCCAAAATATAATAAAACAATTAAATATACGCGGACTAAAACAACATTACTCGACCAACACAGACATATTCATGGCGGTAAAACGGCTGCAGGTTTGTTGATAAAGTACTTTTATTTGATGTTTTTATAATGTAATAAAAAATCTAGGCTTTGTCTTTTCTGTCGCAAAATCGGATACAGGAGGCGTACGACGCGATGGAAGAAACGATGCTTGAAGAATTGGAGAATTTCCTTACATATTTTCGGAATACTTACATAAGTGGGAGGAACCGGAACAACAGGCCATTGTTTCACCCCACTCTGTGGTCAAATTTTAAGCCGTCATTGACAAGCTACCGCGGACCACAAACAGCTTGGAAGCATGGCATCAACGATGGACAACCATTGTTGGTTTCCATCACCTGTCAATGACCACGATCATCACTGAGCTGCGGGTGGAGCAAAAGGCGATAGATGGGAACATCCTTAGAATTCTTCAGGGGGATGTTCCGAATTCGCGCCGAGAAATAGACGAAAAAATTTACTCGAAATGTGTTAATGCTCACAAAATGAGCAGCAAAAATTTTGTGGACGCAGTTGCGCTTTTATTAAGCGCTAAACAAAGGCGTTCGTAAAGCATGTTTTGTTTGTTTAATAGTAGTAGTTTGTTTTTTGTTTGATTAAAGTTATTTGTTAACTAATTGCCAATTCATGGTTTTTTATTGGATAGTTATTTAGGCATTCCGAAAAATTTCGACCTTTCATGATTCGGCCTTCTGTGACTGTTATTGAAATTCGGCCATTTGGATTTCGGCTATTAGTGATTCGGCCATTTGTGTTTCGGCCATTCGGTACCAGCCCCAAATTTGGTACCTTTTGATTGATTACTTCTCGAGTTATGAGGAAATTAGTATATTATTTGTACGGGACCCCCTTCCTAAAGGGGGAAGGATCTCAATTCACCATAGAAAATATTCTTGCCTTCTGAAACCCCCACATGCCAAATTTGGTTCCATTTGCTTGATTAGTTCTCGAGTTTTGAGGATGTTTGTGTTTCATTTGTATAGGAACCCCCCCCCCCCCCCTCTTACGCCGTCCATAAAATTACTCTCTCGCCCCTCCATGAAATTGCTGATCACTTTATCTTTCGAACGACATATAAATTGTTCAGTTTCGTTCAGTAGTTTAGTAGTTATTAGCATTTGAAATCTTTCATTCCAACGTTACACTTCTATTTACGTTTTCGCAAAGTGCTACCCTGTCCCAGATAGTAAACAAAGACGTAGTCCTACGTCAAAATAACTCGCTAAGTGTTATCGGTTTGTGCACAACGAGTGCATATATTGCTCAGTAGTGAAAGGGCACGCGCTAAGAGGCCATCGGTTGGCTTGCACCTGTCGCCATCGTGCATTGTAACACTAGCACTGTGTGGCGCAATAGTGGAAGCGCGTTTTTTGTGCGTGACTAATTTAAGCAGGAAATGCGCGAAGATTAAAAGTGACTTTGGCTATTTTAGTGCGCTGAAAATTTTCGACTCGTGACGTTCGAACCACGTGCAGCGGTTGTGCAAAACCGCTATCTTTGGACACCATTGCATTGGCTTGATACTACCGCGGCATATTAAGCCATTTTGGACGCTGGATGCGCGTCGCTTGAGTAGCAGCGACTACTGGATTGATACGACTTATTGCTACTAAAACTGCCGTCAGCGCAGCGAATTCCGGATAGTCAACCTGGTGAGTTCGTTCCCATTTATTCTGCATGTGGCTAGCAGTAGCCTTTAACCTTTAAAAAAGTGGGTAAAGTGGGTGACTTTTCAAGTTATTGTGGCAATTGGTGAAAGGCGGTCGCGAATCGAGTGGAAAACCGTTTTCGCGCCCTCGATTTGCGATACCGCGTAGAAGTGGGTACGCTCGCGACGGGAAGGAACTACCGATTCGATAATTAAGCTGCTCACTTCCGTTCGAATTCGCGTGCGCGAAGGTCAAATCACCGCAACGGGAAGGATTTAATCGTGCGATTGTGGTTTGTAATCGTTTCGGTTCGGTTTCGCGTAGAAACGGTCAGTACGCGTCGGGAAGGAATTCGTTTGACTGCCGTTTCCGTTCGAGTTCGTGCAATGCCTCCTAAAGAGGAAAAGGTACTGTGTGACCGGCTGGATGTGAGATTGGAATCCCTGGGCCGTGCATATACACAATTTATGGAGGTGCAGAATGACGTCGAGAGGTTGAACAAAAACGAACAGCTGGAGGAACATTTGATTGAACGGTTGGACTTTGAGCAGCGATACTGCGAGGCGAAAGGTTTTCTATTATCTAAGTGTCCTAACGGCGTGAACCAGATGCTGAACAGCTCTGTTATGGCCAATTCCCATTCTACAACTTCGAGTTTTCACCTGCGGTTGCCGAAGATCGATCTGGCGAGGTTCAACGGTGATTTTTCACGTTGGTTATCATTCAGGGATACCTTTGTGTCAATGGTACATTCGAACGCTGATATTCCGACGGTCGCCTGATACAATCGCTGGAGGGGGAGGCGAAAAAACCATTTGAGTCGGTGGACATTGAAGCCGACAACCATGCGTCAACGTGGGATGCACTTCTAAAGAGGTACGACAATCGTCGTTTTCTCAATCGTCAATTGTTCAAGATGCTCTACGATTTGCCAGCAGTGTAGTGAAACAGGAATCTGCTACGCAGTTGCACAGTCTGGTCAACGACTTTCAACGCCATGTGCGGGCATTGGCGAAATTGGGTGAAGTTGTGCAACATTGGGATACACCGCTGGTGAATATGCTGTCGTATAAGCTGAATCCGTCCACATTACGAGCTTGGGAAGAGAAAACGAGCAACAAGGATGACGTGTCATACGAGGAGCTGGCCGAGTTTCTCTTTCAAGGTGTGCGCGTTTTAAATTCTGTCGGACCAGGCGTTCAACAACCGGTACATACGAAGGTGGCCGGTCAGAATAGGAAAGATTCGGAGGTGAAGTGCGCAGTAAACACTGCTACAATGTCCAACCAATCTCCGTCATGTCTGCTATCGTGCTCAGACAATCATTATTTACACAACTGTCCAGTGTTTCTAGCGAAGACCGTGCAGCAGCGCCGAGTGCTGGCCTCGCAGAAACGATTATGCTGGAATTGTCTGCTTTGGTCACCAAGCTAAAAAGTGTGGATCGAAGTACAAGTGTCGTACGTGTTACGACAAACATCATACGCTGCTGCACGACTCCGGGCCAACCAAGGTCACACGAAACCTTACCGACTTGGGATCGTCAAAAGAAACCACTTTAATTCAGCAGCCATGCCCATCCAGCTCCGCTACTTCTCAAGTAAGCATGGCCGTTCAAACTGCCTGCAACATGGTGCTGTTAGAAACAGTTATTCTCAACGTTATTGACTACTACGGCAAGGAATACCAGGCCCGAGCTCTCCTCGATTCGGCATCCATGGCTAATTTCATGTCGAAGGATCTGGCGAAGCTTCTATTCAACCGTTGGTCAAAAGTGGACATCTCAGTCGCAGGAATCGGTCACTCAAAACAAAGGGTAAAAAGTGCTATTACCGCCACCGTAAAATCGAGAACTCAGTCGTTTGCAACGAAGCTCGAGTTTCTCATTTTGGGGCAGCCATCCGCAGAGCTACCAGCCATGCCGATTGACATATAGGCTTGGAATCTCCCGCAAGTCATGCTTGCAGATCCATATTTCCACGTCCCAGGAAGGATAGATCTTGTCATCGGAAGTGAAGCCTTCTGGGAACTCCATACTGGTAGGAAGATCTGCCTGGGAATGGTCTTCCGGTGCTAATCGAAACGCCATTCGGATGGGCGGTCTCTGGTTCCGCGTCCAATGAATTTAGCTGTATTCCTCGGATCTGCAATCTCTCCACTACTAATGAGCAGCTCGAAGCTGCACTTCAAAGATTTTGGGAAATCGAGACGATTCCCACTGGTTCCGCACACTCGGTCGAAGAGAACCGATGTGAAGAGCTGTACAGTTCCACCGTTAGTCACGAATCGTCTGGAAGGTATGTTGTGCGTCTACCTCGGGTCGAAAACCCCGAAATTGTTTTGGGGGCTTCCAGAGCTATTGCAGAACGCTATTGCTTTTTCAGTCTGGAACGCCGATTACTCCGAGATCCTGCAACACAGGATTCGTGTCACCGTTTTATGGCCGGGTACGAGCAACTCGGTCTTATGAAAAGGCTAGAAGAGCCTGTAAACGACACCAAATCGCACTGTTATCTCCCGCATCATACCGTTTTCAAGGAGTCAAGTAGTATTACAAAGGTCAGAGTTGTTTTTGACGCGTCCTGCAAAACTACGTCCGGTCATTCACTCAGCGATACTCTGTTGGTTGGCCCCGTAGTTCAACAAAACCTGCTGTCTATTGTTATGAGGTTTCGGACGCATGCCATCGCTCTCGTTGCCGATATCGAAAAAATGTATCGGCAAATCCGGATTCACCCCTACGATCAGTCGTATCAGCGAATTCTATGGCGTGTAAGTCCGGATGAACCCATCTCCACTTACGAATTGCAGACAGTGACATACGGCACAGCGAGTGCTCCGTATTTGGCTACGAGAACTCTGCAGAAGATAGCACAGGATAGTGGGCAGCTATACCTTGCAGCAGTCAAACCAGTGATGGAAGACTTCTACGTCGACGATCTCCTCTCCGGTACATCAAACGTAGAATCGGCTGTGAAACTCCGTCACGAGGTGTCATCTATGCTCAAAGACGCTGGGTTACCGCTCAAAAAGTGGGCCCGTTTCGAAATCTCCAAGACAATCAGGCCGTCGCAACGCTCGGTCTCGTCTGGGAACCTAAACCCGGCATACTACGGTTTAAGGTTCAGCTCCCGCTTCCCGCTGCAGTCCTTACGAAACCTAAAGTAATGTCGTACATCGCTCAAATTTTTGACCCGCTTGGTCTCGTGGGTCCTACGATCGTCATGGCGAAGCTGTTCATGCAGCAGCTCTGTGCTAATAAAAGAACGGTGAATCCTGTGAATGGGACACACCGCTCCTACAGAAGCTGCAAATAGAATGGAAGCAGTTTCACACCACACTCCATATGATAAGTGAAGTTTGCGTTCCGCGCTTCGTATCCATGCCAGATGCCACTAATATCCAGCTTCTTTTTTTCTCGGATGCGTCCGAGCATGCTTATGGGACATGTTACTATGTACGAACCGAGTCTGCGGGCATCGTTTGTGTTCAGCTGCTGGCATCTAAATCGAAGATTGCACCGTTATCTACACGTCATACTGTCGCCCGATTGGAGCTCTGTGCCGCGGAGGTGTCAGTCAAACTGTTCAACAAGCTGAATGTCGCACGGAAACTGCCGTCAACAACACATTTTTGGACAGATTCAACAACGGTGCTGCAGTGGATACGGGGGCCACCGATCCGCTGGAAAACGTGCGTTGCAAATCGGGTGTCGCAGATACAGCTTACCACCATTTCCGATAGTTGGCGCCATATTCCCGGAATAGAAACCCCTGCCGACGACATTTCTCGAGGATTAAATCCCATCGAACTTCTTAATCGCAGTCGTTGGTGGACAGGACCACCGTGGTTGTTGCTTTCTCCGGAATCTTGGCCGAAATCACCCTTATTGGATGAAGAAACACTCAACACTGCATCTGCTGAGGTACGCAGAAGCCCACTTGTTGCTATGACTACGACACAATTAAGCTTCGGCGAGGAATTGTTTACTAGATATTCTTGTTATACTACGTTACGCCGAGTGACCGCCTTTTGTCAACGATACCTAGAATTACTGCACAAGCGCTTCTTGCAACGTTGTTTTGATGCGGATAGGTATACACCATTAGTTTCGCAGAAATTGTCGCCGAATTTTGCCTCACCACTTACCGCGTATGAACTACAACATGCCGAACTGTCACTCTGTCAGCTCGCACAAGCAAAGCTGTTCTCGGAATAGATTACCGATTTAACTGCTTGCCGTGTAGCCAAATCATCCCCGCTGAAGTGGCTAAATCCATTTATTGATCCAGATGGTATCCTGCGCGTTGGTGGCCGGCTTCGTCATGCCTCGCTGTCCAGTGATAAAAGGCATCCAATCGTTCTGTCTGCTAAGCATCCGCTTGCTGCTCTGTTGGTTAGTCACTTTCACTTAAGACTGCTGCATGCAGGTCCGCAACTCCTGCTAGCCACTCTACGCCAAAAGTTTTGGATTTTGGGCGGTAGAAATTTAATAAAATCCGTCTTTCGCCATTGCCACACTTGTTTTCGTAACAAGCCCACACTAGTCCAGCAGAGCACAACCGATTTGCCAGCTTCGCGAGTAACGCCAACCCGGCCGTTTTCCGTCTGTGGAGTCGATTACTGCGGACCATTCTTCCTTAAGTCCGCCGTACGCAACCGAGCTCCAACCAAAGGTTACGTGGCCATCTTCATCTGTTTCTCTACGAAGGCAGTTCACATCGAATTAGTTAGTGACCTGTCTACAGCCGCTTTCCTAGCCGCACTTCGTCGTTTGGTCGCTCGGAGAGGAAACGCAGTAGAACTACATTCAGACAACGCAACCGCGTTCAAAGGTGCATCGAACGCTCCCCATGGTATTTATCGCATGCTGAAGATCAAAGAAGCAGATCGGAATCAAATCTTCAATTGGTGTTCCGATAACGGGATTCAGTGGAAGTTTATGCCACCCCGAGCACCACATTTCGGCGGCCTGTGTGAGGCCGCAGTCAAATCCGCAAAACACATCTACTAAAGACTATTGGCAACGTACACGTTGCATATGAGGACATACTCACACTGCTGGCGCAGTTAGAGAGGTGCCTCAATTCTCGTCCACTGACTCCATTGCCAGACGATCTGTCTGACCTCAAGGTCCTGACACCGGGACATTTTCTCGTCGGGAGCAGTCTCCAAGCTGTCCCAGAAGTCGACCTCAAGGAGACTCCCAGCAACCGTCTGAACCACTGGGAGTTGACACAGAAAAACTACAAACTATCTGGTCCCGCTGGTATCCAGAGTATCGGCAGCAACTACAAACCCGAGCAAAGAAAGGCTGTAATCCACCGGTTGCCATCGTAGTCGACCGCGTTGTTGTTATCAAGGAAGACAACGTTCCACCTACCAGCTGACCGCTGGGCAGGATCGTCAAGTGCCATCCGGGAAAAGATGGTGTCGTCTGTGTGGTCACGCTGCGAACCGCTTCAATCAAGGAAGTAGTACGCCCCGTGGCCAAGATTGCTTTACTACCTACATCGTCGAGAAGTTCTCCAAGTAACTGAAGCAACCATCATCCAGGTAGAGCAACCCGGACCGGGAGAATTTGCTCGATGCGCATCTGCGCGTTGCACAGGTAATTGCAATTCCAATCTCGTAATCCAAATGGTTCGATCTACCGTGAACGTACCATATTCTGCGCAGCTCCTAATTCTGCGCATTTTTCTTTATATATGTATTTTTTAACATTGTGCATAACTATGGCCATTGTGTTATTTTTTTATAAATCTCTGTTGAATATTACGCCATTATTCACAAAAGGGCCATAATATTTGACAGCGAAACAAATTAAAGTGAAACTGAAAGTATTTTATATGTCAGAAAACAACGTCGTTAGCGCCAACGCTAAAACTGTCCTTCTAGAAAATTAATAAAATTATGATCGAAACTCTTTGCAATGATCAAATTACCCAGCATAATTAGAAAGAGTAATTAGTTTTAGTCATGTTTTAGACAAAAAAAAGTGATTACATGCCTTGTTTTCGCTGGAAAAATGCGATGCAGTAGTGCGCAGATTTAGGCACAGATTTTTTATTCATGTTCCAAATTCTGCGCAGTAAAGTATCCTATTAAGAAATCGCGAAAAAATACGCAACTTCTCCCAAATGGCTGAGGTATAGAGGCATAGAAATTCAAGTAGAACCTTTAACTTGCATTGATTGGAATCCTGTGTTACGGCTCGGGGTCCGAACCTACGAACGCCAATTCATGGAACCATGTCTTCTGATTTTTTTGACAGTCGAACTTCATTGAGCTGTCAGGGAGTGGGAATGGTTTCTATATGAAAACACAATTGTTAATATTAGTCTATAGTATAATGTTCAGTATAGTGAAAACCCGAATGAACTCGCCCTTCACGTTATCGACAATAAAATATTTAAAATAAGCCAATCCAAATGATAATAATGTTCCTGTGCCACCTGCACAGCACAAGAAGGCCAGATCATGGATTTAATCATGGTAATGGCTAATGTCGGATTTTTGATGTGCTTTCAGCGTATAAAGACATAAACTACATGGTATGAAAGTTTATTGTTACTTTTTAGGTGCGCAGAATTAGGAACAAACATGCGCAGAATTAGGAATATGGGCAAGAGAGTGCGCAGAATTAGGCACCGTGGATAAGTTTACAAAACGAAAGATATACTCAATTGTTGGTCGACTTTTAATTTCCATGTTTTTACCTTTGTTATACTATAACAAAGGTTTAAAAATTGGTCGAAAAACACGAAATTGATCCGAGGCCCGGAGGGCCAAGTCACATATACCAATCGATAGGGTTCGACGATTTGAGCAATGTCTGTGTGTGTGTGTGTGTGTGTGTGTGTGTGTGTGTGTGTGTGTGTGTGTGTGTGTGTGTGTGTGTGTGTGTGTGTGTGTGTGTGTGTGTGTGTGTGTGTGTGTGTGTGTGTGTGTGTGTGTGTGTGTGTGTGTGTGTGTGTGTGTGTGTGTGTGTGTGTGTGTGTGTGTGTGTGTGTGTGTGTGTGTGTGTGTGTGTGTGTGTGTGTGTGTGTGTGTGTGTGTGTGTGTGTGTGTGTGTGTGTGTGTGTGTGTGTGTGTGTGTGTGTGTGTGTGTGTGTGTGTGTGTGTGTGTGTGTGTGTGTGTGTGTGTGTGTGTGTGTGTGTGTGTGTGTGTGTGTGTGTGTGTGTGTGTGTGTGTGTGTGTGTGTGTGTGTGTGTGTGTGTGTGTGTGTGTGTGTGTGTGTGTGTGTGTGTGTGTGTGTGTGTGTGTGTGTGTGTGTGTGTGTGTGTGTGTGTGTGTGTGTGTGTGTGTGTGTGTGTGTGTGTGTGTGTGTGTGTGTGTGTGTGTGTGTGTGTGTGTGTGTGTGTGTGTGTGTGTGTGTGTGTGTGTGTGTGTGTGTGTGTGTGTGTGTGTGTGTGAGTGTGTGTGTGTGTGTGTGTGTGTGTGTGTGTGTGTGTGTGTGTGTGTGTGTGTGTGTGTGTGTGTGTGTGTGTGTGTGTGTGTGTGTGTGTGTGTGTGTGTGTGTGTGTGTGTGTGTGTGTGTGTGTGTGTGTGTGTGTGTGTGTGTGTGTGTGTGTGTATGTATGTAATGATTTTTTCTATCGCCTGTTTCTCAGAGATGGCTGAACCGAATCGTTCGCTATTACTTTTGTTTGAAAGGTATTATTGTCTAGTAGATCACTATTGAGTTACTTCGTGATACGACGTTTCGTTTAAAAGTTATAAACAAAAATGTGAAAAATACGTGACACGGGTTTCTCTAGAACTACATGACCGATTTCAACGATCTTAGTATCAAATGAAAGCCCTTATTAAAGCTAAATTGTTCAAGAATTTTTAATTGAAAACAAACAAGTAGTTTAAAAGTTATGCTTAAAAAACCTGTTTTGACAAGGTAATAATTATCGCCTGTTTCTTAGAGATGGCCAAACCGATTTATGCGCTATTAGTCTCATTTGAAAGATAATATATGCTAATAGATCACTATTGAATGGTTTTTTGATTGGACATTTAATTTGAAAGTTATGAGCAACCGTATACACCACACCAAAATTAACAATAATTTATAATGATTTTAACCAAGATAATTTACCTAATTTCAATTATTTTAATATCAAACGAGAGGTTTTGACACTACGAATATATATGCAAAATTTCATAAGAATTGGTTGTACCGGTCAAAAGACACGAGCAACACAGTTACTCGCGAGCACTATAACCCCAAACCAAAGAAAACGTGCGCACTAGAGGTTTGACTGGGAAAACTTGGTTTTAGGTTTATCGAACCTTTAGAATAGTTTCTTGAAATTAAAAGCTCTATCGTCTGGTGGAATCTAAATTTTGACTAATCCTCCTAAAAGTGAAATAAAAAAAATTATTTTTCTTCAGTGTCAAAATAACACATTGATGTGCTCTGCAAAGTTATAGAGCATATTATTACAAGAAATTTTGCTAGAGACAGTAACCTTCCATCTCTACAGCTAAGATAGAAAAATCTTATTTATTGTATATGAATTTGTAAACTCAGTTTTTATATTTTTGCTCTTTTTGTAATTGTTGTATGACTTTTTCTTGTATTACAAAATTGTACAAATGATAAAAATACACAACTTTGCTGAATATAGTATACCTCTATGTTTGCTTGTTTAGGAACTGTAGAACTTTGATTATAAAAAAATACCTTAATTTTGACTACGAATTACTCGACTACCAGCAGACGGATACATTTTAAACATTTTACATTGGCTAGTTTTGCTGCATACAGACACCATTTTTCCATATGAAGAAACGAGAGAAAATTCCACTTGGGGTCAATTGCGGTACACCTCGCATGCTGATTGTTTCGTTTCTGTGATGGCGGTTTATGCTGATCTATTTTTCAAACAATTTAAATTATTAATGCATTGAATAATTATGACAGTTTGCTCAGAATAAGTTTATTGAAGAATATTCGTTAGTTAAACAACGATTTGTAACTTTATAACAATATGGCGTTGAAAAACCTACACGTGTTGTACAAAATACAACAGCGTGAGTAACCGAAGATTAATAAAAATTGATTAAAATTATTCAAGAAAACTCTATTGATGTGAATCAAATAGAATGGCATTACAGGAAATTATGCATAGTTCAAAAACCTATAAACTAGACCTTTACTAGGCAATGTACATGTTAAAGAATAAGATTTCCTCTTACAACTTACTTTTATTTGCACTTACTCAAATTAATAACAACTTACCTATCCTTACTCAGCAATTACATGAAAAAAGGATCTATCAAAATTTGAAAGTGTTCCTATTTTGTTCAAAATTTGTAAACTTATTCAGTTTTCAAAAATTTTATGCAAACCAACGCATTACGCAACGTTAACCAACAGATGAATTATGTTCCGAAAATGTGTCGATTTCTATCTCAAATACCAAGTAAGACCGTATAACAAAGGTTCCTTTCACCACTAGGTGGATTAAATTGGGTTTTTACCATATATTATAGAACGTAGCACTACATGTTGCTGCTATCAACGTTATCAATTTGACTCTAGAATACTTATAACAGCGGAGGAATCATAAAAATGTCTTAACTGCGCAGAATATGATACGTTCACGGTACCTGGTCTTTTCTTTCTTCTCTTTGCTGGCGAGGAATCTGAAATGCTGACAAGTCAAATACACTTCAGCGAAATTTGGTTGTCCATTTGTAATCAAGATGCCTGCTGGAGAAACACCCAAACCAACAGTACATGAGAATTATGTTCCGGATTTATTGAAACATCTGCGTATTTCAAGGTGGCCGGAATGTTGGAGACAAATTCAAATAAAACAAAATTATAAATAATTAACTTAGATTTAGATCTACACTATCATGTAAATTACTTGCCATGATCAGTTCGTTACGAATCGCACTATACGTTTTGTTACAAATTAGAGTTAGAATCGATGAACCCGATCATAGCCGATCGCCACTGATCGATACCATTTGATAGCAGCATCTGCTGCACAGATTATTATAACAACCAGTCGAAATAATTCTGATAGCGTACGGTTCGTTCGTGTCATTCTGTGCGATAAAAAGAAAACCGTGTCAGTACGGATTAAAGTTCACTACACTTAGTGATTTTTGTCGCTTAATACGGTCAATTTGAGTCTTTGGGCCGTTGTGCTTAGTGCGTTTATTTTTCCCGGCTGCTATCGCGTGTTCCCAATGCCAACTTATTGGCGAAGCAAGACCTTCGGTGACCGTCAAATTAGTTCGAGCGTGAACAGTTAGCAAAAACTTAACTTGCAAAAAGTTGCGTGTATTGCCATAGCTATACGTAACGACCGTTCCGCTGCTTCAGAAGCTGAAGTCTATGAGCCTCGAAGCGATGATCCCGCTCTGAACTAAACGAAGTCAACCCTGTTCAATTCTGTAGACTTCTTCACACAAAATAATTAGGTTTTTATGTTTTGTTTTCCCAAAACCTGGCATGGTATAGTCCAAAAAGGGTGAAAAATGTTAAAAATAGGGAAAAATGAGCAAAATGGGGCACTTCCCGATGACAAACAGGAAAGTGGTGGGCACCATGCGATTCTCCGGGAAATTTTACATAAGATCACCTACATTTTATCAGCCTGCAAGCCATATCTTAATTGCGTCCGTTTTTTCGGCTCGTTTTTGTCCATAGTGCAATGGTATAAGATAAGGCCGAACCCACACTATTGTGTAGGTTGCAAATTTAGCAAATATTTATTGCAATGTGTAAAATACATTGGTTTTGTTATCTCGAGAGATAAAAAATTTATGTTGATCTAAAAACCAAAAATGTTGTAACTAGAACCCTCCGTGCTTAAAGGGATAGCCTTTGTCGGTTGTCCAACTTTCTCTAGAAAACTAAATACCACAAAATAAAATACCGAAGGATATTCCCCAGAAAGAATCATTCTCCAGAAAACCAATGCCCAGAAAGTACTAAATTCCAGAAAACCAATTCCCAGAAAGTATTAAATTCCAGAAAACCGATTCCCAGAAAGTACTATTTACCAGAAAGCTATTGACAAGAAAGAACCAATATCCACAAAAATATTTAAGGAGTAAGGGGGGGAGGGTAGCCCCCCCGCAGAAATTACCTCTATTTACGTACATGCGTTTTGCTAGGTTTACTGACAAGTAGGAGTTATTCCTTAGTTGAGTCCGAACGAGCGATAGCGAGTAAGGACAGCATATAATTACCCAACAATTGAGTAGGCCGAAAGTTTGAATGGTTTCTATGACAAAGCAAAGCCTAGGTGCTACATTTCGTTATCGAAACTTGACCTTCTGTTTTGTGCAGGACAATTGCAGGGCCAGCTGCTACGATCCTATTGACTCTAACAGCCTCTCCCAGATTTGAACATATGATGGCTGGCTTATTAGGCCAGCGTCATACCTCGAAGCCAACTAGGAGGATTCTTTGACACAGTGTTGCCACATGTACAGATTTATCTGGAAAAGTACAGATTTTTTCGAATTTCTTGGTACAGATTCTGTACGGTACAGATTACAGATTTTTGCCAAAAAGTACAGATTTTTCTGAGTGTCAAAAACTCATACTTTTTTCTCAGTGCTGTTTCTTGAAATCAATAGAGAAACAATTCTTGGTATGAATGAAATTAATACAAAACGTATTTATATCTAAGTTTAGCAGAGATATGTGCAAACATCATCAAACAAATAAATGATTTGAGACTCGTGCATTTTTTAATGCTAATAAACCAAATTTTTCTATGCAATAAGGCTTATACAAATATGAAAAAAAGTTTATGTCTTGGTCTCAAAATATTGTTGAAGGGGGGAGGGGCAAGAAAAAAATAATAACATAAAACCTTCAATAACCAAACAAAAGAGAAGAAATTAGCGTTTATTTTTCCATATTGTTAAAATTTTTATACAAATATTTTGTACAGTACTTAAATTTTAGTTCAAGCCTTTCAAACTTCAAAATTTTTCGACCCAAGCACATAAAGTAAGCATCCTGTTAGAGATGAACCAGTTTGATAATAGTGGAGCCACAGGATCACCTGAGAGAGCCACAAACGTATAACTTGACCTTCATTTGAATTTTTTTTTAACTTCCGTGCCACTCGGTTAGTTACCTTGCTTTTTATAATCGAAATCCATGTCACTAGTTCAGAACTCGGTAACCACGACATAGTAGCGTAATCTAAACATAGTGTGAAAATGGCAGATTAGGTCCCTGCCACTTTATTACTTGGAACGCTTATGCTGTGCTAGTTCAGTGACACCCTGCATGCTGCTTGCATCCAATGAATGGTAAAAACGTCCCCAACCTCCAAAATTAGGGTAGTGACTTGGACATTACGGAGTAAAACGATCAATTTTGAGCCCAGAAAACCCGAAAAATTATGTTTCTATTTTCATCTTATCTAGTACCTTTGACAGAAAAAAATAATCCCGCTGCAATTCAATAATCGGAATATCTCCGTCAAAAGCGGTACCAAATTTCACAAATATATTGTTCAATTGATTGTTGCCTCCATCTAATTCGGTTATTTTAAAACAAGTTAAATTAAAATGGAATCAAGCCGACTTTCGACGTCGGGAACTTAAAGATTAAGCACAATAGTTGCCTGTGACTTGCAGCAGAATCAGAAAGCTTAGTTGGTGAAAGAAAGTTGATCGAGACTAACGAGATAATTACTATAACTTTGCACATATTGGATAATTTAGAGATGTAAACTCATTGAACTGTGAAAAAATCTGCTCGTCACTAAAAAATGCAACAGACTAATATGACACTTTTTTTTTCTTCCCCTTCACATTTCGAAAATTTTTAAAGGGGGGGGTGACAAACTTTTTTTCAAATTTGTATAAGCCTAATTATTTTTAATGGTACAGATTTTGGTACAGATTTTTGGAAGAAAAGGTACAGATTAGAAAGCCTTAGAGAGTCACCATCTGAAACAAATAATCTAGCAACAATGCAGCTGCGTATGTCATTGTTGCCGCACACACAGATTATTCTGTGATCAACGGACATTTGAAATAAATAACTTTTATAAAATCTGGATATGTAAGTCCTTTCATGATAATTTTACCACAGTTAATGGTCGTACCGCAAATAGTTATGCTGCTGTTGTCTGTTATTGCTAATTATTTTGAGAACCAACGATTCAAATTAAAGATTTCGAGTATCTCGATGCTACATATAATAATAACATACTCAAGGAACCTTCCTCTGAAGCTTTTATTTTGAATAATTCATAAAAAGCTGCTAAAAATTTAGAAAAATCTACTCAAAAAATGTTCTTGATTTGAGATGGCGTATCTCTATCTTTAACAGGCTCCCTAGTTATTACTCTTGTGGAGGCTCTCTAATCGGTATTTTGACAAGTCTCCTGTTCGATTGGACTTTTGACAACTGATTCTGTTCGATTGGAATTTTCGGTTCAAGATGGCGACTCTCTAAGGTTCTCTAGTACAGATGAAAAAGATTTTTGCCCCTTCCAGTACAGATGAATATGTGGCAACACTGCTTTGACATACTGTTTAGATTTTCCAACTGTAACAGTTAAATCCAATAACCCGTATTACTCTACAGTATACCGCTAGTCCGACACCCAATAATCCGACGACTCGATAGTTCGGATGTAACGGTCAGTTTCGTCACTGACGAAAACCAAAAACAAAAAGTCACCCTGCAAAATAGTCAGTCCCAAGCGTTTTTTGTCAGTGACAAAAAATCACTGACTATTGGGCTTGCCAGCGTTGAAAGAGATTTCGTAGGCTGCTCGCGCTTACAGGAAATCTCGTGCCGCACTGTCAACGCGTGAGTGTTGACAAAAGCAAAAATACTTCCCTTTCTTTTTTTCTCTCGCAAAACCCTGAACAATATCAGCAACGCTGGCAAGGCCAATAATCTGTTAGAATAAAATCAGGACGCATCCAGGGATCCAGGGTAGATGACGGTCAGTTTAGTAAGCGACGTTTGACTATAACCAAAAATAAATAGTCGCGCAGCAAAAATAGTCGTTTCCATGGGTTTTTGTCAGTGACAAAAAAAGCCCGATTATTTATTTGGAAGACGTAAAAATGTTCCCAATTTGATATTCTGGAACCGGGGATGCTATTAGATGGATGGATGGATGGATTGTTTAACCTTCTGCGGTTGAGGTGCCCTAATCTTAACGATTATGCTGACGTGGTAGTCTGCTGGACACCTAACTTTAGCTTAATAATTGCTATTATTGAATGATGTAAATTCTAATTTTTATTATTTTAGAATTGAGTATATACCTTTAACAACCTGTTGGATGTAATTAGACCGCAGATATGAGTCGGGAAGACAATGAAAACTTTAGTATAAAAATACAATACATAACGCAACTGTTGCATTTTTCTGATTTCTGGTGTCTGTCAGACTACCACCTCAGCCGCAGAAGGTTAATGCCATTTTACCATTTGTTCGAAATTGGATGTTTGACGCCGTTTTGATATGCAAGATGGCGGTTTACAATTTAAGTTATTTTGGTAATTTTGCATGAAATCCTAGACAGTAATGACATTTTTGGAATGGTAAAATTGTCAGAGTTAAAAAATCAACATTAGACGCCATTTTGAAATCCAACATGGCGGACCATTGATTAGCATTTTGCATGAAAACCCCTGCAATATATGCTTTTCTAGGATGGGAGCAGAGATGCCATATTTTTTAAAAAAATGTCTGCAACTGCTCGAAAACCGAAAAAATCGTGCAGTTTTCCGGCTACTCGAATTTTCTGGTTTGAAAATCATCTGCGAAAATCTGCACACTTTTTTACGAAGTCTGTGAAAGTTCAAAGAGCTTCGAACAAAAATCTGCAACAAAACAATAAAAGTCATAAAAACTGCCAATATCTGCAAATTTATAATGATCTGCAAGACCGTTCCAAAAATCTGCAATTTGCAGACAAATCAGCAAATCTGGTATCCCTGGATGGGAGTGACGGCTAGAAGTCGAAAATCGATGTTTGACGCCATTTTGAAATCCAACATGGCGGACTATTGATTAGCATTTTGCATGAAAGCCCTTGCAATATATACTTTTTTAGAATGCGGCTGACGGCTAGAAATCGAAAATCGATTTTTGACGCCATTTTGAGATCCAAGATGGCGGACTATTGATTAGCATTTTGCATGAAAACCTTTGCAATATATGCTTTTTTAGAATTGAAGTGACGGTTAGAAGTCGAAAATCGATGTTTGACGCCATTTTGAAATCCAAGATAGCGGTCTATTGATTAGCATTTTGCATGAAAACCCTTGCAATATATACATTTTTAGAATGCGGTTGACGGCTAGAAGTCGAAAATCGATGTTTGACGCCATTTTGAAATCCAAGATGGCGGACCATTGATTAGCATTTTGCATGAAAACCCTTGCAATATATGCTTTTTTAGAATGAGTGACGGCTAGAAGTCGAAAATCGATGTTTGACGTCATTTTGAAATCCAACATGGTGGGCTATTGATTAGCATTTTGCATGAAAGCCCTTGCAATATATACTTTTTTAGAATGCGGTTGACGGCTAGAAGTCGAAAATCGATGTTTGACGCCATTTTGAAATCCAAGATGGCGGACTATTGATTAGCATTTTGCATGAAAAGCTTTGCAATATATACTTTTTTAGAATCCGCGTCACGGCTAGAAGTCGAAAATCGACGTTTGACGCCATTTTGAAATTTAAGATGGCGGACTATTGATTAGCATTTTG
Source organism: Sabethes cyaneus (assembly GCF_943734655.1). Taxonomy (NCBI): domain Eukaryota; kingdom Metazoa; phylum Arthropoda; class Insecta; order Diptera; family Culicidae; genus Sabethes; species Sabethes cyaneus. The sequence goes on along the minus strand of NC_071355.1, from coordinate 124,244,846 downwards.
CATGAAACCCTTGCAATGTATACTTTGTTGAAAAACAAGTGACGGCTAGAAGTGAAAAACTATATTTGACTCGACTTGAATGCTCGATTGGAATTTTCGATTGGACTGCTTGACTGGACTGCTCGACTCGACTACTCGACTGCTCGACTCGAACTACTCGACTTGACTACTCGAGTCGAGTGTTCGACTGGACTGCTCGACTTCATTACTGGACTTTACTGCTTATTTGGACTACTCGAGCTCAGCTCAGTTTAAATTCTGCTTACCTCAAACAGTTAGGCCATTACAAATATTTAAAAAAGTTTTTGTCCCTCCGGTGTTGGGCCACTGAAAGGGGGGGGGGGGAACAAAGAGAATTTTTTTATCGAGCAAAAAAAATTGGATTTTAGCCCTTTTTACTTAAAGTTTAACCCCTCTAAGGTCTACATCATTTTTAGCACCGCAAAAATTACTAAAATGGCCGTAACTTTTTTATCTTTCAATATTTTTCCACCAAATTTTGGAATTTTGCCGAAAATATTTTCTATTTTCATAATATCTATAGATAAAGGCCATATGGCATATGGTCCCGGAGTTATTCCGGAGTTCCTTGGGGGACCGAGATATGGCTTTTTTAGATAAAGTTGCCAAATATCTAAAATTCGTTTGAAATCTGTTGATTTTTGTAAACATATCATCGACTGTGGACATATCAGTTATTTTGCCGCAGTTAGGAGCCATGGTGCGCGCCATCCGGATCCGGGGGGACACTATAAATCCGGAACCGGTTCCCGTAACGGGACATTTCAGCATCAGCAAAGCATGTTGTGTCGCATATCAAAAAACATCAGCATTCGACAAAATAGCGATTGGTGATCATCTCATGTCTCTCAGAGGCCGTATGACCGGTTCCGGGTCCGGGGAGGGTTTCTTTTGTGATTCAAGCACGGAACGGATTTCGGAGGAACTTGTCCGGGACCTGGAATCGGCCATATGGCCTCTGAGAGACATGAGATGATCGCCAATCGCTATTTGTCGAATGCTGATGTTTTTTGATATGCGACACGACATGCTTTGCTGATGCTGAAATGTCCCGTTACGGGAACCGGTTCCGGATTTATAGTTTCCCCCTGGATCCGGAAGGCGCGCTCCATGGCTCTCAACTGCGGCAAAGTAACTGATATGTCCATAGTCGATGATATGTTTACAAAAATCAACAGATTTCAAACGAATTTTAGATATTTAGCAACTTTATCTAAAAAAGCCATATGTCGGTCCCCCAAGGAACTCCGGAATAACTCCGGGACCATATGCCATATGGCCATTATCTATAGATATTATGAAAATAGAAAATATTTTCGGCAAAATTCCAAAATTTGGTGGAAAAATATTGAAAGATAAAAAAGTTACGGCCATTTTAGTAAATTTTGCGGTGCTAAAAATGATGTAGACCTTAGAGGGGTTAAACGTGAAAACCAAATCTATTCTTGCTCTTAATAAATACGTTGTTATTTTTCAAGCAAAAATCTACGAACAAAAAGAGAAAAACGAAAGAAAATTTTTTTGACCGAGTTTCGGAAATTTCACTGTTTGAACTTCCATTTCAATTTCGTGCTAGAAGCGTTAACTCAACTCGTACACTCATTTTTCGAGTTTTTCAGGCTGTAGAGCCCACAGACAATTCATTTTATAAAAAAAATTTAACTGATATCCTACAAATTAATTTTTTGCCCCCCGATTTTTCAAGCCAATTTCCAAGGGGGGGGAGGGGGGTGACAAAAACTTGGAAAATGACTTGCAACGCCTTTTCAAGTTTTTGTCTTGAAAATATGTATCTATACAAATACAGTAGGATTTAGAATTTGGCAACAAATGCGTGTCACCCATGTTGCCAAAATCGAATACAGTGGACTCTCTAAAAAGTTAATTGTTCAGAAAAGTTAAGCGAATATTAGCTCGCATGCAACACTCTAAAAAGTTAATTTTTTGCTTAACTTTTCTGAGAGTTTGAATTTATTGGATGTCTAAAGCGTTTATTCATACAGATATGTTTTTCTTCTATTTTTATTTCTCATTTTCGGTATTTTATCGCCTTTTCACAACTTCATAAAACTGAGATTAAATTAAACTCTTGTACCGGATAGTTGTAGCAATAGTTAAATAGGGCACTTAGTTGCTACAGGATTTTTGATATCATATCGGAAAAGCGCAAACTCAAATTGAATTTTAAATGCAAAATAAATGAACGGCAGGGAACAAAAAATAAGCACGAACATTGTCAAAACGTTGTCGTAGACTACGAAAAATCAAAAGTAAACTAGTATAACCGACTATCTTAAATTTACTGAAAGGAACTAAGAATTATTTCATATTCTCTTGCTACATATTTCTTTACATTACAACTTTCAGATACTTAAAAATGTGTCCTGTATCCGAGAATATTTTTTTCGCTTTTGTGTTTATCATTTTCAATGACTCTTAGGACTACTTAGAAAAGTTAACATTTCGGAGAAGTTAATCGACCCATTCCCCAATCGATTAACTTTTCTGAGAGTCCACTGTATAGGGCAGCAACGTCAACAAAAATATTGTTCGAAATGTACCATACCCACACATTTTTTGACGTAGGACTACGTCTTTCAGAAAAGTAGCGGTGCTAAGAGTCGTTCCAAAAAATCTTTTTCTAAAAGTCGTCAGGTTTCGAACGTTTATAACTTCGTGATTTCCTAATTAAATCGAATAGTCAAGCCGAGTAGTTAAATAGAGCAGTCTAGTCTAGCAGTCGTGTCGAGTAGTTGAATCGAACAGTTCAGTCGAGTCAAACATCGATTTTCGACTTCTAGCCGTCACTCGGATTCTAAAAAAGTATATACAGTGGGATTTCCAATTTGGCATGATTCGATTTTGGCAACAAAAGTATCCGTTTTTGGCAACACAAAATATTTTACTTCCAAAAATATGCTTAAATATCAGTCAATTTCCGCATACATACTTTAAATGACGAAAAAGTATTGCCTAAAGTGTGTTCATGAACAAAAGTTTGCGGTTATGGAATGTTTCGAACAATGATATTTTTATTGCCGTAGGATTACGTCTTACCGCAGGTCGCCAAAAACTTACTTGCACCGCACCGATAAAAAGTTGCAATCGTTGATTAATAACATATAGTCAATTTCTAACTTTTTTCTTTTTCATATTAATAAAGGGTCTCGATTTGGCACGGTTTCGATTTTGGCAACATAGGCGACACGCATTTCGAAATCCTACTGTATTGCAAGGGTTTTCATGCAAAATGCTAAACAATAGTTCGTCATCTTTCGACACATCGATTTTCGACTTCTAACCGTCAACCGCATTGCAAAAAAGCATATATTGCAAGGGTTTTTATGCAAAATGCTAAATAATAGTCCGCCATGTTGGATTTAAAAATGGCGTCAAACATCGATTTTCGACTTCTAGCTGTCAGCGGCATTCCAAAAAAGTATATATTGCAAGGGTTTTAATGCAAAATGCTAATCAATAGTCCGCCATCTTGGACTTCAAAATGGCGTCAAACATCGATTTTCGACTTCTAGTCGTCACCCGCATTCTAAAAAAGTATATATATTGCAAGGGTTATCACCCCACACTAAATATATACATATTTACTAAATTAAATCGCAGGCAAAAAATTGTCCGACAATAAATTATTTTTTTTAGCCATTAACCATACTACGCGTGAAGTTGACTAAATTATGCAGGTTTTGATCATTGACGGCCGACTAACCGACTTATCAAGAGAAAGTACGGTCAAAATATTTTTCGTCGCTGCTTTGATAGAAGGTGACTATTTTTCTCCAGAAATAGTCAGTCGGTTTTTTGTCGTTGATGGAGACGGCAGTACTTTGGTTTTCGTCGCTGACTATGGTGTTTTGACGGTGATGCTAGACAGCCCTGAATCGGATCTCGCTAATCCGGAAAATTCTGAATTGAAAAGCATTGTACTTAGCTTCATTCAACCGAACACTGCCTTCATTGGGGGTCTTCATTTGAGTCAAGATGTTATTCATTCCAACTAAATGAAAAGGGCAAATGGCGCTCCTTATAACTGCGCTCAATTTTGCCAGGAGCTCCATTTTTCATCACTCTTCTCAAAAGATTAATGTTCTTGCGCTTATTTCTAGGCTAAACAAGAATTTAAAAGTATTTTATAGAATAAATTGAGCATTTCTCAGTACAACACAAGTTTATTACGTATTTGCGACAATTTTTTCGGAAATTTCCAGAGTTGTTTACGTCTGGATGTAAACAACACGACATTTCAAACCCCCACTGACATTAGTTTGACTGCCGGATTATCGAGCCAAAATTCGTTAATCCGGCCATGAATTTGTCGGATTAGCGGGGTGGTACTGTATTCCATAACTCCCAAGATACTACATTACGACTTAACTGATTCTTGGGAATTTGTTAATAGTCATTTATAAAGAAATTTTATTCGAAAACCAGACTTTCCGAAAAACTAAGAAGGTTTAAGTCCTTTACCTTGCTCCCAATTGTGCGCATCGCATATTTTAAATAAAAATTGAAATAGATTGTACGGCTTTTCCCCGAAATCCGTTTTCACGAAAACAGTTTCCCCGAATGAGGAATATACTAGTTCCTCGAATGTACTAAATTCCCGAAAAGCAGTTTTCTCGAAAGCACTAGTTACTCGAAAAAACAGTTTATGGAAAGTACTAGTTTCCCGAAAACCAGTTTCTGAAATGCCAGTTCCCCGAAAAACCTTTACGAAAATCAGTTTCAAGTGTTCAAGACTCAATTTGTTGTATTATCTTCTTCCTGTCTGACTAGACGTGTATTAGTTGAAGTTCCTTCTATGTGAGTTGGTTGAAGTTCGCTTCTAGTACTTTGTTCGGTATTACTCTCGTCCTGTAACCAAAAAATGCCACTTTGATGAACTTTGATGTCTCAGAATAAAACTTTTACAGCTAGTTTTTGTATTTGTAACAGGACCTTCTGAATCGACATGAGGACCATTGATAGAAATTTATTTGTAAATTTCTAATACCGTAAAACGGGGTAACATTGATCAACGGGGTAGCATTGATCAGTTAAACCAATCTTATAAATAAGTGAAATTAACAGCTTCTGTCAACTTTCCTGAACTGATCAATGTTACCCCGTTTTACGGTACACCTAACGTTTCCTTGAAGATCCAGGGTGAGCCAGCCGCAGGCTGCGAGTGTTCACCGGCGACCCGCTATCGAAAGCGCCGGCCCCTGTGAGGGGCTAGACTACTGACTAGTAGGAGTCTAGAAGTTATCTAGAAGGCACCTTAGTGGTGCTGAACGACCGGCAGCGAGTAAGGACATCATATATCTAATAATTGAGTAGGCCGACAGACGCGAGTGGTTCTATAACACGATTAAAAAAAGCTTTTACAGCTGATCTTTTTAATTTTGCCAGGACATGCTGCACCGATTTGAAGACCATATAAGATTGTCGTAGCACTGCGGTCTGCAGATTATTAGACTGTCGTGCAGTTCACTGATTAATTATGCTCGAGATTCTATCCTTCCACCACAATGCTGAATAGGTTTATCGATATGCCGTAGCGCGACGCGTGCCATCTCTGTTGCTGTTATCACGATCGGCAGCCAATGCAAAATGAACCGTTATAGACGTAAATTGTGCTCGCGTACGGGTCTCGATAAATCATTCTCTTTATGCCGGGTAATTTTCATGAACATCCTACCTGATTTTAACAGTTCCAGAACGATTCCGGATGTTTAAAAAACCGATTGTTACAGTCTTCTCAATTAGTAACACAAGCATAAAATATATTGCCAAACAAGAAATGTGATTTCCAGTTGAATTTACGATTTCCGTAATTACAAAGGCGGGTACCGCTAATACGAGACATTTTAGCCAGCGAGTAGTGCGTTGGCCAGGTTTTAAATGTGTTAGCGCTTTCATTAGCTTCCATTAAATTAAAATGCCGCTAAATAAACTGCCAAAAAATACCACTATTTTTTTCAAAATAATTTCTTGCAAACTGTTGAAATTGATCATTGATATTTGATGTTTCCTAAAATATCTGAATAGCTGACAGTATCCGGATTGTTTGCAACGGTAGGTTGAATTGAATACTTCGGCCTTTGACCTTTTTTCCTTAGTATAATTGCCAGGTCCCTTAGTATAATCACAAACAGACATAACTCTTTGAAGAAAATTCGATAAAAAATGTCACGCACATTTAGTATTAATACTAGCACCATTTGTGATCGACATTCCAAAATATCAACTTAAAAATGGAATAAGTTAGTGGCCTTCTCTTCTTTCGTTAAAAAGCATTACTTTGACGAATACGGAGACATTCCTAACCCACACTAAATATTTAATTACTGTTCAAACAAACAAGAACGGGACAGTGAATGTTATGTCCGTTTTTCTGTGGAATAATATCTCATGTGTAAGAGAAAAACTGTCGACCAACATTTGAAAAGGGCGGTTAAGCCAACTGTCAAACAGAACGAGTGAGAGTTCATTTTCCTATGCTGCTCCTGCAAAAAATAACTCTCACCAGTTCTGTTTGACAGTTGGCTTATCCGCCCTTTTCAAATGTTGGTCGACAACTATTCCAAGATCGTATAAGTTGGGTTATCACATTATAGTTTCCTAAAAATCTTTTAAAGTTTATGAAATGGAGTAATTCGACCTGGGCAATGGTCGGGTATATGCTGTCCTTACTCGCTGCCGCTCGTTCGGACTCTACTAAGAGATAACCCCTACTAGTCAGTAAACCTAGGAAAACGTATGCCCCTAGATAGAGGTGATTTCTGCGGGGGGGCTGCCCCCCCGCAGTGACCGGCGCTTGCTGGGCCGTCTCGCCCTGAATCATCTAGGAAACATTTGCCATTATGCCACCTTCTTATAATGAACGACACTCATCGGTTCATTTTTACTAACACACCTAAAAATGTATGTTGTCAAATTCGGATTTCACGATATGCTTTTGGTTTCCATTATTATTAGATATTATTGTTAGATATTGTTATTATTGTTAGATATTAGTGACATGCCACCAATGCCGCGAAAGGTCCATGTGAAAACTTCAATGTTATCCCATTCGACTCGATTAACGCCGAACGAAACGCGAGTGGCGAAGCAAAGCCTAGATGCTACATTACGTTATCGAAACTTGGCCTTCGGTTTTTATATGACACACTTCGCAGCCAGCTATTAGAGTACAGGGCAATTGCAGGGCTAGTTGAAACGCGAGTGGCAGCAAATTTTAATTTGTCGTGTCACGTCACTCGCCTCGCAGAATAAGGCCCGTTGATAAGAATATTTTTAATGTGTTCAAAGTTATTCTCGCGCGTTTTATAAGGTTGTTATTGTATAACCTTATAAAACGCGCGAAAATAACTTTGAACACATTAAAAATATTCAACTAGCCCTGCAATTGCCCTGTACTCTAATAGCTGGCTGCGAAGTCTGTCATATAAAAACCGAAGGTCAAGTTTCGATAACGTAATGTAGCATCTAGGCTTTGCTTCGCCACTCGCGTTTCGTTCGGCGTTAATCGAGTCGAATGGGATAACATTGAAGTTTTCACATGGACCTTTCGCGGCATGGGTGGCATGTCACTCGATTTGGACACGGAACACGGAAATAAATGCGCACCGAAATTTAACTTTTCACCTCACTTGCCTCGCAGAATAGACCCCAAATCGGGAAAATGTTGATTCAGGGTAAAATACTTTGGGAAAATAGTCCGTTCGGGGAGAAATAATTCGGGAAAATAGTCAGTTCGGTGAAAAATAATTCGGCGAAATAGTCTGTTCGGGGATGGTGTTCTTCGGGTAAATATTTTTCGGGGAAATAATACACTCGAGCAAATATCATTCGGGAAAATCATTTTCGAGAAAACAGTTTTCGGGAAAAAGTCGTACAACCTATAATTATTTCTGGAAAATAGTATTCTGGCGATTAGTTTCTTCTGGAGAATTCTGGAAATTAGGCTATTGCAAATTATATTAAAAGTTTTTGTCACCCCCCCCCTTGGAAATTGGCTTGAAAAATCGGGGGACAAAAATCAGAGGGGTTGTGTACAAGACACGACCGCATATATAGGTGACGCAGGACTACGTAAGTCTCTTTGTAGTGATAGTAGCATGTATTCATGCTTGGAATCATTCGATTCTTCATGTATACATGCTATATGCAACATATATACATGCTACATGCGTTGTATGTAACATTTATCAAAGTAGTAACATGTATGCACGTTCAATTCTCAAAAGATTGTGCATTTGAAAACAATTTAACAAAATCAAGAACACAAACTATTACTTTCCTGCTACCTTACTGAAATTAAAGATTGTTTTTATTATCCATGGTTTCCCACGTTGAAAGGATTTTACCAATTCAATCCCATCAATAGCACATCTTTTCACTACAATTCTAATGAAACGGCAAGCATGCGTATTCATACAGAGCCGTATTATAACCGAACACTACAGCTGTAGCACGTTTTTCCAACACAGATATCAAATTCGCCAAGGTTTAATCGTCACGCAGTAAAGAATTTGCGATCTGTTGTGACGACGAACTTGTGTTATTTTTTCTGGCACACTTCCCTTACACAGACATCAAATTGGACTAGGTTTAATCGCGTTCGTAAGAAATCTGTTGGCACGAGGGGGCTTTGTCACTCTCTCTGGCGTACTTCCCAAGCAAGGACATCAAAATGGTCTAGGTTGAAGCGCGGTGTTAAGAAATCTTGTTGGAATGCGGAAGCTTTGTCACTTGTTTTGGCTTACTTCCCAAGCACAGATATACAATTGATATAGGTTTAGATCATCGTAAAGAATCTTCCAACCAATCACGAAGCGAGAATTCTGGTAAAACATAGGTTCATTATTTTCAATTTTTCAATAGTTCAACATCAAGAATCCATACTTTTCTTTATTCGGGTCAATTCTTAGAAGATTTTCCGATCGATAGGTGTAAGAATATTGAAAATCGATCGGAAAACCGCTGAGCTATTAGCGCTCAAAACCTTTCATTTTTCGTGACGCTCGCATTTTTTGATTTTTTGGAATGACACCCTATCTCAAAACTTGCCGTAAGACGTAGTCCTACGTCAAAAAATAATTTGTAGGATATGAGTCAAATTTCTTTTTATAAAATCAATTGTCTGTGGGCTCTACAATCTGAAAAACTCGAAGAATGAGTCTCCGAGTTGAATTAACGCTTCTAGCACGAAACAGAAATGGAAATTCGAACAATGGAAATTCGAACAATGGAATTTCCGAAAATCGTCCAAAAAAATTTTCCTTCGTTTTTGTCTTTTTTCGTATATTTTTGCATAGAAAATAATTACGTATATATTATAAGCAAGAATAGATTCGGGTTTCACGTTTAAACCTTAAATAAAAATTCTTAAAATCCATGTTTTTTTGCTCGATTAAAAAATGCACTTTGTTTTTTTTTCGCCCCCCCCCTTCAATGGCCGAACACCGTAAGGACAAATACTTTATAAAATATTTGTAATGGCCTTAGTACTTTCTAGATATTAATTTTCTGGGGATCAATGCTTTCTGGTCAATGGTTTTCTGGTTATTGGTGCCTTCCGGGGTTTGGTTTTCTAGCAAAAAAGCTTCGGCGTTTTATTTTCTGGGGAATAGTTTTCCGGGAATTGTTATATAATCGCCTTTGTCACCATGCACACAAAACAGATATAACCTTTAATCGGGACTGCCTTTCTAGCCGATTGCTCAATGAAAATTGGTCCAGCAAAATCAATACCAACTTGCGAAAAGGCCTAAGCAGGATTAACTCTGTAACATGGAAGGTCACCCATTTGCTGATCGGCAAGCATTGGACGATTTCGAAAACATACCACGCAATTTCTTATAATCTTACGCACAGTTGATTTGGCATTTAGCAACCAGAACTGTTGTCTGTGGATAGCTATAACTCCAGAAGGACCCACATGATGGTTCTCGCGATGGATTGCTTGAATAAGACTTCGAACAAGTGGATTTATGTCAGGTAACACAAGTTAATGTTTGGTGTCATATGGCAGATTACTGTGGCATATTCTACCGCCCACTCTCAATAAGTCGCCGCCCATAAAGGGGTTCAAACTTATAAGATGACTAGAGGACCCGGCAAACTTCGTACTGCCACAAATTGAACTTAATGTTTCAGATTATAAATTTCAAATGAACTGAGAGAGCTGCTGGTTTTTGGAAAAAGGAGTGTTCTAAAAATATGAGTTGAGTTTTGTAGTTTTTTTTGAAGAGTACAACGTTTGATGTAGTTGATTAAACTCCAAATTTTCAGAGAGCGTGTATATCTAACAGCCGTATTAAGCCATTAATAAGAAATGACAATCTGACAAAATCTCAAAGTTTATTATCGGCTACACATTGGAAACATGTCTGTGTAAAAGTTGGTTTGTCAATTCCCAATACACTACGGTTGTGTAGGTAGATTTTGCATTGAGCCTTGTTTTATAAACTCTGCTGATTGTTAACTTATTTTTGTAAAAGTGAATTCGATATTTTAAACAGCGCCTAATTTCGTCTGCTGCAGTTGATCGTCTAATTATAACCTTTCTAAGAACTTTCTAAGGATCATTCATCACCAACTATATTGTAATTGATCCTGCAATATATCATTGTTCTATTGAATGATCTCAAACACTTTTTATTTGTTTTAGTACATTCGTCATATTATCATCTTGCTATTCTGTATGCCAAAAATTTTTGGACACTCGAACATATCCCCTTCATCACAATTGAAGGTTTGTTTAGAATTCCTCGAAAATTTAAATTCTATTCAATATTCTGATAGGTATTTCATGTCAATAGCCATGCGATTTTTATTCTTATTCGATTCATAAATTGTTAATGAGAATTAGTCGAAATAATTGCATTACCGAATATCGATAACTGTAATTAGCAAACTCCGTTAGTTTTAAGTGCTGATCCACAAAATGGATTGAATTGTTCATTTTATTTCTAATCGCCCCCTCAAATATGTGATAATGCTAACATTTTCGTTTAAATCAATTTTTGTTCTCTTTATTCCTTTGGTAATTCACGCACTAAAATTACTTAAAACAAAAGCATAATTTTGTGAGCTGTTTTACTCTTTTAAGAAGGGCAATATGAAATTGGCAATAAGTTATTAACATGCGTAAAATTTTCATTTATATATAAGTACTTTTACAATTATTTTGTTGCTGGATAGCTGGAAATTCTGTTTATATACATATGTAAAATGTATTCTTCATGTGCATCAATCTAGTCAATTTGGTGCTTCAACCGTTACTATGAATTTTATTACTGACGCTATTGGCTTGAATTTAGGTTTTTCTATAAGTTATACCTACAACATATTACATAATGTTGATTATTTTCAGATCTTGAAAAACCACAAAAATGGCATGTTACATGTGGTGATTTCAATGAAGGTAACACGTGTTTGTTTACCGCGGCAACGGCGCTGTTAAAAATCGAACATTGTATCGAGTGATCATCGTAGTAATCACTGACACGGCGCATGCAATGCGTGGCGGGTTTTATATGAAAAACAAATTTCTCGAGTTTTCCAATCTATACAGTAAATTTTCCGATTTTTCTCGCCGTAAAAACATAGCGGTGAGGAAAATAAACACAATAAAAAAAAGATGGCGCAAATCGGACGCTCCGTTCTAAAGTGATGCGCGGTCGAACTTTTGCTTTCCTTTTTTATATATAAGATGATTGCTCTCACCGCCTTTCACACTCTGGATCACATTAGAAAGTTTTTGCAGCTGAATGGCTCCACTATTTGGTTCATGGCTTCTCTAAGCTCTGGAACGGTTAAATGCGGACTTAACAGCATATACCCAACAATTAACTAGGCCGACTGAGCAGAATTAGTAGTAAGGGTAATCACAAAGTCCTTTGTACTGCGTGAAATTTTACTAACGAGAGTAATTGCTGTGAATCAACCTCGCCGTGTAACAATTTTACCACAAACAAAGTCCGTTGTACACTCAAGTCGCTTTTTACGCGAAGGATACGTCCCGCGTAAATCAAAACCGCGTAAATTCCGAAATTCGCGTAAAAAACCGCGTAAATTCCAAAATTCGCGTAAAAAAACCAATATATCGCGTAAAAAAACTATGGATTTCAACTACACTACGCGAAAAAATAGACGTTTTGAGCACATCCGCGTAAATTCCGAAAACTGCGTAAAAAAGCGCGTAAATTCCGAAATTTGCGTAAAAAACCGCGTAAATTCCGAAATTCGCGTAAAAAAACGCGTAAATTCCAAAAATCGCGTAAATTCCGAAATTTGCGTAAAAAAACGCGTAAATTTCGAAATTCGCGTAAAAAACCGCGTAAATTTCGAAATTCGCGTAGATTTCGAAATTCGCGTAAAAAACCGCGTAAATTCCGAAATTCGCGTAAAAATAGTCGCGTAAAAAACAAACCGCGTAAAAAAATACCGCGTAAAAAGCGGCTTCACTGTATTTTGTGTTGATGTTCTAATGTATTTAGATCAAGCAAGAATCATCGATCGGAATATGGTGATAAATTTTCCAAGTTGTGCCAAGGCAAACTACGCAGGGCCAATCGTATGGACCACCTTTATACTCGTTCATTTTCAAGAAGGGGACGAACTAATGTAAAATACAGTGCAGGTCTTTAAAATCTCGTTCAATTTTCGCAATAAACTTCAACTGCCAATCCTGTTGGTTCTTTATACTCAATCATAGTAGCTGATTATCTGTTGATTCTGTTTGATTCACAAGCAACACTGTATGACAACTGTTTATGTTTTTAGGCAGGAATCACCTCTTCGTTTGTCTAGGCTTATTGACTGTTAGTTACAAACCTTTAGTCCGCGTAACGATTCACCACTCTCAGCGTGATCCTTCAAACCGCTAGAATTACAGTCGAGCAAAGTAGTGTTATTAGATCTACTCATACTCAGCCTAGTGACGTTCTTCCGAATGATCTATCATAACTTTCTAAGAAGTGGCTCATTCCAGGACAAAATTTTCTAGGGAATGGTAGGTTCTGGGGAATGGTGTTTTCGGGATAATGACTTTCTGGGGAATGGTTTTCTGGGCAACGGTATATTCTGGGAAGCAGTTTTTGGGGAATGGGTCATTCTGGGGTTTGGAATTTTGGCGAATGGATTTCTGGGGAATGGTTTTCGGGGGAATGGTATACAATCGAGGTAAGGCAATTAAGGGAGAGTGGCAATGTATGCTCCATTCTAAATTGAGTGTTTAACATTGTACACATAAACTTCACCCTGTAACGATCAGATACTCACCGCGAGAGAGTACAGAGAAATGAGTCATAACAGACTAGCTTGAATAAGCAACCGAATACATACGCGAAAAACCATTCGCTCGAAACAAGCAACGTAGTAAGACGTGTTGTCTTATTTCTCCATCTGTGATTTATCTCCGCACCACGAACCCTTTTAACGGTTTCACATCCTTATTCTGCGAGTCACGTGACGCAATACGACAATTGTTACACGCCGTGACTCGACACGACGAGTCGAATGGGACGATGTCACCTAGGTGACAACCGTATCAACGGAGTCACTTAATTGACAAAGCGAGTCATCTAGGTGACAATTGTCCTCTCATTCGCGGCGACTCCAAAATAGTCATGTCACTCGCCTCGCAGAATAAGGGTGATACATTGTTTTCGATTCTCTCATTGAGCCAAGGCTCTGCGAAACAAACTACATCTAATTTATTATTCGGCCATTTCCGGTCATTTGGTACTAGCCCGTATTTATGCGTGTACGTTTTATGAGATCAAAAACAAAACGTGCAAGGCAAATCACATCTATCTATTCACTCTATCTCATCATTGTAATCATCATGGAGTTCAAGCATAGATCGGTTCGGTCAACATTAATTCTTCTCTCAGCCTTGGGCAGAGTTGTGCTCTAATTACTTCACCTTGTGCTGCAAACGGAAGCGGGATGTTGAAAATTATGCCTGATGAACGAGAAAAACTAGCGCTTTTGAAAATTGCATGTGTAGTCATTCGTTTTATTTATTTTTAGGTCGCGTACGTTCAAGATAATCTGTCTAAATCATCAGATTCGGAAAATTGTGCAGAAATTGGCGATAGTATGCGTGCTTTCCCAGACAAACAGAGAGATACGTCTATTCGATTAAAATTGGAACCATCTCTTATTCAAACTACTAATCAGAAACTCTATAACCAGCTTTACAATCATATACCACATTCACCTTCAAGTTTTTTACCCAACGTAGCTGATGTTGAAAATAGATCAAAAATACTTGAAAACGAAAAAAAATCGAAAATATCTTCGCCCGCTCCAAATCATATTTATGGTAAACCTGCCATTTCCATTACGTCAAGTACCTCATCTACCGGACACATCATAAAGGAACTAAATAAAAAAACGTGTTTGGATTTTGAAACAAGCATCAACCAAATCAACGTGGAGCCTCCACCAGCCCATTCATCAATAAGCATAAAAATAGCTCCCTCATCAAATGTTTTTGTCCCGCCGATGTCAGCATCGGTTGAGAAACCGAAAATGGACAGGTTACCTAACTCCTTTTACAATAATACACAAACAGCTCAAAATCCTTCTGTGATCTCCGATGCGGTATTGAACTTAGATACGAAAATTTCAATGTCATTGGAAGCTGTGTCACGAAAGAACACATCCAAATCCATATTTTCGCAATTTTCCGTTGGACAGAATTCGAGTATTATTCAAAAAACGGACAACAGTCATAGATCAATTCCTTTAAATACCTCATTGTTAAAACGCTATTCAAAAATCAAAGTTACTAATGATACAATGAGGTTGAAAGAATCTACGATTGAACTAAATGAAAACATGAGAATTAGTGAACAAAAAACGAGACTTTGTAAATATGGTCAAAGCAGTCTTTTGTAAACTTTCGTTTAAAATTGATTTTCTTTTAGTGGAGCTTTTGCAGAACGCTAACGGGCAAGACAAATGTCACGATGTGGAAGAAAATGGGATAATGCATACGAAATCATTAAGTGTTCGATACAAAAATGCGGCAGTCAGTAAATCAGCAATCTCGATGCGTATGAACTACACAAAAAAAATAAGTAAGTTCATATTTATTTATAAATTACGGATTTTCCTTACTTCATATATTTATAGGTGACCAGCAGAAAATAAGGACAGCTAACTCCGAATTTAACAGCAATAAACGCTTTAAAGTGAGTTATAAATTTATAAATTCAATGAAAAATAATACATTTTTTTTTAGCCACGCGACATATCAGTAGAATCGCGAAAAATAACGAAACGTAAAAATAAAACCAGACTTCCATCATCCAAGAACAAGCGAAAGCGGATAGTAATAGAATATTCTACAGAACCATATTTACAAAATGGTCCTTGTTATCAAGTTGCTCCAAAATTACCGCGATGTCGCGAATGTGGTCGTTCTGCTGCAGCCCGATCTAGAGCATCAGCTAATATATTTTGCCGGTTCATTGCGTTCAGAAAGCTAAGGTATGTATGTCATCAATCTGCTCAATGTTTAGATAAAAAGTAATTGTTATCTATAGACGCAATCATGAAGGTCGGTTAGAGGTGGTAGGATTTGCGAATCCTAATATAGATCCTCAGGACTTCGATACCAGCTTGTGGAATGCTAATTTAACAAAAGTGCCTAGCGACTTGTCCGTTGAGAAATCAAAATTTCTTCTCGGACAAGTCGGATATAAATTTTGTGAGCTGTTTCACCAAGAAAAGGAGGCATATTTTGAGCACATGGCGCAAGGTAAATGTTAAAAATTAAAAAAAAATTGTAATAGACATATAAACATATTAGAGGTATTCACGTAGCGCATGCTATGTTGCGTATGTGTGTATATACTGGCACTACTCGCATTACAGTTCCATCTCCATAGAAACTGGAACTGTAATGCGAATAGCGGCTGTATATACACGGAATACATCGTTTACGTAACATAGCGAGCGATACGCGAATACCCCTACTGTTTAATGGATCATTTGAGTTCATAGTAATCAGTTAAGTAGTCAACCTGTCAGTTTCATCATTTCTGGACGAAATAAGCCGTAAGGTACGCCGTGTTAGATAACCTGCAGTCATTATGCATTACCAGAGGTGCTTTGCGATGATCAAAGACGAATTGCCTCCCTGCTTTGTTTTTCCCGAGTTTATGATTTGTATAATAGGTATAGTTATAACTAGCTATCCCTGCAAGCTTCGTACTGCCACAAATTAAACTATGCTGTACATAAATTGTAAATTTCGTATGAACTTTGTTACGATCTCGAGTTTTGCAAGTTTCTGAGGAGTTCAACCTTAGATGATTCATCTTGGCAGTTGCGTAACGGTAAAGGACCTGATCTTCGTTATTTAGATGAATTTAGATAAATTCAATCATTTATATAAATACATGTCGGAAAAAGATTGAGTTTTGGATCGTCAAGATCTAATACAGGGATACCTCGATATAAGACAACCTCGTTATAAAACAACCTCGATATAAGACAATTCGATATAAGACAATTTTAACCTCGATATAAGACAAGTCCCTTTGACATAGTTGGTAACGACACCAGAGCACATTTTCCATTCCAAAAGCGGCGCCATAAATTTGTTCATTATTTCAAAATAATCTTAAAAATTGTAAACAACTAAAAGCTCAAATAATATTAAACAGTTCAAAAAACATAAACACACAACACAGAGTAAAATTGGTGACTGCTAATGCCAAATTTTTGTGAAAAAATCATGTTTCGATATAAGACAATTTCGATATAAGACAACTTTTTGAAATTATAAATTGTCTTATATCGAGGTATCCCTGTACCCCGAGTTTGATCTGGTACAGGGGTAGGGGAACGTCCACGATTGTGAAACAGGTTTCGTTTTTTAGCATAGCTTTTGATCGGATTATCCAGTTTTTTCTAAAGAATTTGAAAGATTGAAGACTTAGGGGTAGAGCGGTAAGGACGGTCACCTTAAGGTAACGACTCAATATCTACTCAAATATAACTGTATTGATCGCAATTTTCATACAAACTGAACCCTTAAGTCTCTGTTTATGTAATGTTACAGTAACAACGTGTGCTAGAAAATTTCTTCTAAAATTTATGCTTTTTTTAGTATTTTAAACATTATGTATAAATCAGAGTTTCTGCGCATGGGTGGAAAAGACGGACACTTGATACAGGAAAGACGGACACTCACAAAAAGGTGTCGCGCGTCGTCGAATTATCAGTATTAAGAAAGATTAACATATTTCATCATGTATTTGGGAAAGAATTGGTTTGGGAAAACCCCCTTTCCGATCCCCCTTTGAGCGAGAAAATAAAATGGTTCCCTTCAATATTTTAATTGGTGACGAATTAATCGTTTCTAAAAGTTGGACTATTTCAACTATTATATGACTTCTGGTTACTTTTACATATATAATATGTAAGTATTTGCAATGTTAAATCGTTGTTGGACAAAATGGGTTTAAAATCTGTTTGTCCGTCTTTCTCTACCGTTGGGTGTCCGTCTTTCCCGACTTGGTTACCATTTTTTCAAACTTCAATATAACTTTTTACTGAATATTCAAAAATTCAGCAGGCTTCCAATGGATATGCAGTGAAGGATCAAGCTAACGCAATGTCGTCGGTTTAGCATGAATATGTTGCTTTTTAACGATTTACCAGCTATTTTCTTCACACACAAAATAACATCGGTTAGCGTATCTACGCATTTTTTCTTTGTTTTGCTTATAAATTTGACAGCTGCGCTGCTAAAAATCGACAGTTTAATTCAAAAGTGTTCATTCAGTCTATAGAAACATTTCGAATCATTGATTTGCTTCAAAAAATTATTGTTTATGAAATATGACAAGTGCCCGTCTTTCCCGCCCGTCCCCTACGTATCTTTTTGCTAAAGACAGCATATATTTTACGCTTGAAACGAAAAAGTTAGCATAATTGAGAGACAGCGTATTTTTTGTTTAAAAAAAATGTCTCCTGTTGTGAAACACCTCCGAAAATCCATGAAAAAGAAAAGAAAATAAGGAAATATAAAATAAAAATGAAATACTATATTTATTTATTAACGGGAAACACCTTAAATGCAAAGTCCCTACAAAAAACTGAACCTTGACATGGTGTAGGGTTTTTCAACCAATCAGTAAATTACCAGCGGTCGCGTTTACTTCTGAATGTGGGTATAGGTCTAAATACTTTTGTGATTTCAAGTGGGACTCGTGGTAAAAATTTACCAAAAGTGATTGAACAACCTGAAGTGAACAACGCAACGTTCAGAAAGTGCTTTTATCCTTTTAAAGACTAAAGCCTGTACGGGGATCTCTGATAATTAATAGATGAATATTTTTGGGGCTTATCATAGAATACAGATTTTCGTCAATTACAAAGATTAAACAGATTTTTGAGCTTTTACATGAAAGTGAAAGAGACGGAAATAGTCAGCAAAATGACTCTCTGTCTCTTTCACTCTCACTGTTTTGCATTGGACTGATTTTTGCACATGTTTTTCTTCGCTGCAGGCTTGATTTGCTTTTTTTACTTTATTTTTGCTCTTTTGACTACAGCGTCCCAGTCAAACAAAATTCGAAACAGTGATGCATAGACCAATTGTAGAGTTGATTATTATCTACAAAATTGTTGAAGAAAGTATAGTGTTATCTTTTATATTTATGGCGCTATGGGGCTGATACTCCGATGGTTGCCAAAAGAGCACTCTTTTTGCTACCAATGGCATTGCAGCTCTGTAACGCTATAAATACAAAAGATTAAACTATACTTTCTTCAATAATATTGTAGATAATACCTGCCACCTGCCAATGTGTAATAGAGTCCAGCCTAACTCTATCCCCAGCGCCCATGACGTTCCTCTGCTTAAGACACTCGATGTCCTCACCTAGAAGTATGCATATGGCTGCAATAACCCCGATCGCATCCAATGATATGGTACGGTAGCCGCACGCTACGCGCAATGCCAACAGCCTGAACATATTGTTCAGACATGCCTGATTGCGCCCCATGCCGGTGCACCATACCATAGCTGGCCATCAGGCGTCTCTTACTGCTGCTAGGACCATAACCGTTTGGCATAATCTTGGACAGCGCAGTCACCACTGTCGACGCTTTACCACAAGCATAATCCACATGGCTGGTGAAGTTCAGCCTGTTGTCAGCCATAACACCCAGGTATTTCACACTACGTTTGGAGACAATCACTTGTCCTCCAATGATGATTTTGGCCTCTAAGGCCGACTTGTGGTTACTGATCATCATCGCTTCCGTCTTTTTATGGGCCAATCGTAGATTGACGCCCGCCATCCAACCCTCTATTATGCTTATGGCGTCCGATGCCAGCATTTCCACCACCTCTAGAAACTTGTCTGCCACTATAAGGACGATATCATAGGCGAAGCCAGTGATCTCGACCCCAGTGGGTAGTTCGAGTCTCAGCACCCCAACGTACATGGCATTCCAGAGCGTGGGGCCGAGAATCGAGCCCTGTGGAACACCCACTGTCACTTTGTACTTCTTCGCCCCATTCGCCGTGTCGTACACTAGCGTCCGGTTCTCGAAGTGACTTTTAGCAACCTGCATAGATGACCCGGTACCCCCATCCCATGCAACGCTAGCGCGATTGCACCCCAGTTAACACTGTTAAAGGCGTTTATGACACCAATTGTGACTATGACACAATACCTGTCGCCTCGTCTTTTCCGTTTCATAAGCTTTTCGGCCCTCCACCACGGACTTTATGACGTCTACAGTGGACTTCCCCTTACGGAAGCCAAACTGCGAGCTTGCCAGTCCGACATCACTTTCCACCACAGGCGTCAGCCTGTTTAGGATTACCCGCTCTAGCAATTCGCCTAACGTATCCAATAGGCAAATTGGCTTGTACGGCGAGGGATCACCAGGCGGTTTCCCCGGCTTTGGTAGCAGTACCAATCTTTGGACTTTCCCGTTGTCTGGAAATTCGCATACCTCTAGGCAATTCTGAAGCGTCTCTCTAAACATATCGGGATATGCTTGGATCGCTTTGAGTGCCTCGTTCGGAATCCCGTCATGACCAGGCGCTTTCTTCGATTGTCTCCAAAATAATCGTTGGAGGACAGGTGATTGCCTCCAAACGAAGTGTGAAATACCTGGGTGTTATGGCAGACAACAGGCTAAACTTCACCAGGTTACTGCACTGTCCAAGATCATGCCGAACGGCTATGGTCCTAGCAGCAGTCGTCTCTTACTGCTGGCCTGATGGCCAGCGTTGCCATGTCGGTGCTACGGTATGCTTCACCGGCATGGGCCCCGGCTTTGGAGAGTAAGCGCAATCAGGCATGTCTGAACAAGGTGTTTAGGCTGTTGGCATTGCGCGTTGCGTGCGGCTATCGTACCATATCGTTGGATGCGATTGGGGTTATTGCAGCTATGATTCTCATATGCATACTTCTAGGTGAGGACATTGAGTGCCATAGGCAGAGGAACGTTAGGGGCGCTAGGGACAGAGTTAGGCTGGACTCTATTAGGCGTTGGCAGGCAGAATGGGATCGCACCGATCACGGCAGGTAGACCCATAGGCTGATCCAGAACATATCGTCCTGGATCGGTAGAAGACGTGGTGAGGTAAACTCTTTCCTTACCCAGTTTCGTTTAGTCTAGACATGGATGCTTTAAGAAGTATCTACATACGCGTGGGCGGGTAGGCTCACCCTTTTGCCCCGTTTGCACGATAGCCGAGGAAACGGCGGAGCATGTGAGGTTTCACTGCCCGCGTTTCACGATCACTCAGCGGGTGATGCTTGCGGTCGTTGGGGAAGACACCAACGCCGACAACATCATGCAGAGAATGTGCACTGAGCAGCGCGTATGGGGTGCCGTCGATAGGGCGGCAACGGAGGTGATAACGGAGTTGCAACGGCTAGAACGTGTGCAACGACAGGGTTTGACATAGCTTAGCTAGGGTCAGTAATGGGCTGATTGGGCAGCCCAGGCTTTAGGTGAAGGGTAGTGGCGGTATGAAGTGACAAGGGTGTTGTGTGAACCCACATGCGCAACGGATAAGTCGGAGTGCTTAGGCACGTCCTCCCTCCTGAAAAACCTAACGGTAGTTCCGGGAGGGGTTCATGAAGGAGAGTTTTTAGTAGGTAGGCACATGTTGGCACCTTGCGAATCCTATTCGGCACCGTTAAGGTGCTGTCTGAAGATTTTCTCCTTGCTTATGCAATATAAAAAAGGTCTCCTCCAATGACAACCGGCTTACGGCTCGCGATCTCGTCGGTAAGCTCGTCTGACGTCCGGGCGACTACCTAGGTGAAGCGTAGCAGCTACAGATGCAGACGCCATCGACCACAGCAATCGCGAATCCCTCCTGGTCGACCGAAACCACCTGGATGGGGTATCTACCCATGACAGCAATCGCTGCCATCCGACCCTTATCGGTTATCCAGTTTGCGCCGCCTCGGGGGACCCGGTAGGGATCCGCGATAATTGCAATATCGCACCCCGTCTCGGCTGTCGTTTGCCAAAGCAACTCCTGTGCCGTGTCACAGTGTTTTAGGTTAATCTGCATAACCTGCACCATTATCGTGGCGAAGCCCTCCTATAAGCCACACACAGTGGACCACCTGTGGTGTGCTTATTTCCCGCTTCAGCTTTGCAGAGCAAGCACCAGAGGATTTTACTACAACCCTTGGCGAAGTGACCATCTTCGACGCACCGTCTGCACAGCTTAGACCGATCGGGGGTCTTACACTTGCCCGCCCGATGGCCGAAGCCGATACACCTGAAACAGCGTTCAATACGCTGTTTGGACGCAAGTGTACAGACTGAACAGCCTACCTTAATTTTGCCTCTGGCACGTTTATGGTTGCGGTTTGCATATCGCCGTATGCCTTCCGCAACCGGATGTCTGCTGGTGCCACATTAACATTAAGCTGATCCCGCAGAGTATCCTTCAGGTCAACTGCCGTCGTAATCTCGCCGAGGGTTTTACACTCGACAAGAACACGCTGCGATAGCGCCTTGACCTGGCCCGCTTCAACCAGGGACTGCTCAACCAGTTCCCTTTAGTTCGAGCTCTGGACCGTTGGGACCTTTTTGAGCTCGAAGAGCATATCCCCGGCCTGGGTTCGGCGGGTCTTCACGTTGGCCCCAAGCTCCTGCAGCTTGGGTCCGCCCTAACCTTGCGAAGTAGGTCAGCGTACGACTGTTTACCTGTCAGCTTTACTACTAGGGCGTCGCCCTTATAGACCCTCTTTGGCAGCCTCGCTCGTTTTCGGCTTAGGCGGTTTACGCCTCACCACCCGCCAGTTGTCCTCGGTCCCTGCAGCGCCGTCCGGGACCGCCTCCACGTGTTCGCTGGTAGAGGCGTGATCCGAAGTCCGCTGCCTGTTGACCTTCAGCGTTAGTCCATGGTCAGGCGTAGCCGCTTTGTGCTTGTCAAGCGGCGTACGCGCATGACTAGGCATGGCCACAGCCTTAGCGGCTATGGCCTGAGCTTCGGCGATCTCGCATCGCGCTGAAGCTCCTGTTTCTTCACCTCGGCAGCTATGACGGTACAGCGTAGGTTTACCGCCAGCTTTTTAATGTCGAGATGAACATTAGAATGTGAGTTGATGAACAAGTACAACTCGTGCACCAATCTTTTGGAGTTTTCCAGCTTGCTACTGCATCCGCATCCGATCAGCAGTAGTCAGGAATGTATCATCTGAGCCTACACCACCGCACTTTGACGTGAGTGACGGGCTTTGAACGTACCTAGAGACCAACCACGGTTTTAATGGGACGGAAGGCAGCTGTACCATTAGCCTACTCGCCGTTTCGGGAAGGTACCACTCTTCCTTACCTAAGGTAGTAGAATAGCACAGCCGTCAACCCTACAGCGTCACATCCAAACGTTTTTTTCCCGCCCGTCCAGTACACTATAATCAGGATCTTTCTGGAACCGATCGTAATTCGCCCACGGCACTCCCGACTTGGCTTTTTTGTTTAAAGTCCTGAGCTCTTACAGGACGCTACGATGCCTGCAGTTAATTTATAGGAGTTGAGCTACGCTCGCCTCTTTACACCCTGTTAGCACACACTGAGGGTGCTACCAAAGGCTGGTATTTGGTCGATCCTAGGCCCAGTTGCGTAAAGGCTGGTAAGTGGCTATAACAGTGCAACCTGACCACTTTCAGTTATAGCTACTCTTATCCCTACCTCCTCGTGGTTCCAGCTGGTAATACAACCAAATCCCGGAAAAAAGCAGAAACCCCTCTGGTTGGACCCTTGGTTGTTAGACTTCTGGCCTACTAGGTGTCTGAGTGGTCCATTGGGAGCCATTGGGGCCGATGCCAGTATGGTTTCAACTTCGGTAAACTGGCGGCTATGTTATTGGACATGATTCGGACACGATATACAACATGACTTAGGGCTGGCATTTCCGACGAGCTCCCCTAGTAAAATCGCGTAGTAGCGACTTGAAACGGCGAGGTGGCGAACGATGCATATGTGCGATGTGTCTCCGTCCCGTAAAACCTGGCAGGCCTTCAAGTACGTTCCAAATTCATCGACACACCGACGGGAGTAGGTTCAGATACTTTTTCCTGATTAACGCCAATCTGGCTCTGAGGTGCAGTGGCCCATAAGACACTGCCCCAACCCTCGCATGGTTTTCCCTATTTCATAGATCGCCACGGGATCATTAAAGCGATTACTTCAAATGGGTTTGGATAGCGGCTAAAAGGGGGACCCTTTAGAATCAAAATGAGTCTCTTAAACAAATTTACAGCAAGTGCAAATACGGCGGAAAACCCGTTTGCGAGAGGAGGTATCCAGCATTCTCCACCAAGGGTGGAGAAGGGTGCAACTCGAAGCGCTAGTGGCAGCGGTATGTCTACCACGCCAGACACAACGATGAACGGCCCATCGCTAATCAGGGCGATGGAAAATAATAGGGATGCACTACCTAAAGTGGTAGCATCGTCACGGCAGCTCGATATCATCCAATATAATGCGAAGAGTTGTGATATGGTCTACACATGATCGGCCAGCACGGAATCCAGCTTGCTGGCGCCGGAGAGTAGCATCGATCTTCTCCTGGATCCGGTTGAAGATTACCTTACAGAGTACTTTGAGAGTAATACAGAGCAATGTGATGCCACGACAGTTACCGCATTCAGTTAGGTCTCCTTTCTTTCCTGTATCCAGTAGACTGGAAAAGTTGCGGTTTCCCATATATTGCTCATATATTGCCCATATAAGCTCTCAAAGAGCAAAGTGGAGTGGGGGTGGCAACCGAGGTGGTTCGCCTATGCAAGGGTCCGGCCGGGACGCAGGTAGCCACCATACGACTTCCGCTGTCGGACGGTATTGAAGCCCTTAAAGCTGCTAGGCTAAAAGTGGGGTGGTCGGAATGCCCACTAAGAGTGCTCAAGCAGTTGGAAGCATGCTTCCGGTGTTTCGAGTGCGAGCATAAGGCCTGGAACTGCAAGGGGCCAGATAGGAGCGAATTGTGCAGGAGATGTGGCAGTGCCGGCCATAAAGCAAGGGACTGCGCGGAGCCTCCCAAGTGCTTGATTTGTACCGGTAAACGGGACGCAAAGCACGTAACGGGAGGTCCAAGGTGCCCGGCCTGTGTGCTGGTGGCCAAGCCACGTTCATAGTACAAGTGACAACTCAATCTGAACCACTGCAGCACGGCACAGCAGCTGATACACCAAGCAGTTTCTGAGTCAACAACGGACATTGCCATCATCTCGGACCCATATCGCGTCCCTGCCGGAAACGGCAACGAGACGGCGGCTATATGGACGACAAGCAAGTTTCCGGTTCATGAGGTTGTGTCAACTGCAGACGAGGGATTTGCGGTTGCCAAAGTGGGTGAGGTGTTCTACTGCAGCTGTTATGCTCCGCCGAGTTGGTCTATCGAGCAATTTACGCGAATGGTAGACCGATTATCAGTTGTGCTGACTGGTCTAAGGCCGATGGTTGTGGCGGGCGACTTTAACGCTTGAGCGGTAGAGTGGGGAAGTCGTCGCACGAACCATAGGTGTCGGATTCTGCTTGAGGCTCTGGCAAAGCTCAACGTAATTCTGGCCAACGTTGGCACCACAAGTACCTTCAGTAGGAACGGTGCAGAATCTATCATCGAAGTGACATTCGGCAGTCCTGGTCTGATAGGAGACTGGAGGGTATACAATGGCTACACTCACAGTGACCATCAGGCGGTCCGCTATGGTGTGGGTCAGATAACGAGGCGGGAGACGACGAGTAGAGCCGACACTCCAACCACCCGTGGATGGAAGGCATACTTCGATCCCGAAGTATTTGTGGAATGCTGAAGCGGATCATCGAGGGCGTCTTTCCTCGCCACGAGCCAAGGCCCTGTCCTCGGACCGCTGAGTCGTCCCACGGCCGACGTTCCAGTATCTCACACCATAGCGTCCATCTTGGTCGACCTACATGCCAAACATGCCAAGTAACGTGGGCGACGGCGGTTCAGAGGTCGGGGAGAAAGCGACGGTTACGAACGAGGAACTCATTGAGATCGCTAAATCCCTAAAGGTGCGCAAGGCACCAGAACTAGACGGAATCCCGAATTTGTCCATTAATGCGGCTATTTTGGAGGTTCCCGAATTATTCGGGGCAGTAATGAGATGTCTGGAAGAGGGCCACTTCCCGTACAGATGGATATGGTGCGACAGAACCTGGTCCTATTGCCGAAGCTGGGAAAATCGCCGGGTGTCCCCTCGTCATAAAGGCCGCTCTGTCTGCTCGATACTGCCGGCAAAGTGCTGGAGAGGGTTATCCTTAACAGACTCGTACAGTACACGGAGGGTACAAACGGTCTGTCGAGGAACCAATTCGACTTCCGTAAAGGCAAATCTGGGGTGGATGTCATCTTACCTGTCACTAGGACAGCCGAGGTGGCAATCCAGCGTAAGAGAACGGGTATCCGCTATTGCACAGTTGTCACACTAGACGTGAGAAATGCGTTTAATAGCGCTAGCTGGGACTCCATAGCCAACTCGCTTCGGAACGTCCAAGTGCCGGTGTCGCTGTACAGGATTCTGGAAAATTATTTCCAGAATCGTGTGCTATGCTACAACACGGAGGAGGATCAGAAGTGCGTTCCAATCACCGCAGGGGTTCCACAAGGATCCATACTGGGCCCGGTGTTGTGGAACGTCATGTACAAAACAAATAATCCTTGAAATAAACAGTAATTGTATTTTGCAATTTATGTTGACAAGTACCAAGTATCTTAGGGAATAGCTAACATAGCAGTAGTATTCACGTAGCACTTGCTATGTTGCGTAGATGATGTATTTCGTGTATACAGGGGTTAGACAAAATGGTCGGGACAGGCAAAATTTTGATGAAATTCAAACGGCCATAACTTCCACAAAATTGGACAATTTCAGATGAAACTAATTGTATTCGACGGGGAAATCTTTCTAGTTTTTCTAAAATATTTCAAGATTCGCAATAGTCAGCGGACGCCGGAGATATTCCTAGTTATCTGGGGGTATGTCAAAAACTGATTTTTTTCATCGCTTGTATCTTTTTCTGTCATGGAAATTTATTCATATTCATATTTTATCCCAAAACTAGATTTCATTTTCAGTCAATTGGTGAAAAAAGAACGGAAATCCGACGAGAAAAGCTAAGTTACGGCCATTTTCGTAAAATCAGTACTAGTAACATCTATTGCTCTTGGCCAGTTTAGGACATAATGCAAACCATGTCAATATGAGCATCAAACGTTAAGGTTTTATGAGCCATTGACACTGGAAGCATTCCCAGGTCCGCAGCGTGCCATGGCAATC
This sequence comes from Sabethes cyaneus, assembly GCF_943734655.1. Lineage (NCBI taxonomy): Eukaryota > Metazoa > Arthropoda > Insecta > Diptera > Culicidae > Sabethes > Sabethes cyaneus. The sequence goes on along the minus strand of NC_071355.1, from coordinate 124,218,003 downwards.
CTGTAGCAGGTTGTAGGTACCCCGGCGGAAGTGGTCGTTTCAGAGAATATTCGAAATCATGTCAATAAAGGTGTCAAACTTCAGGATTTTCAACCCTCGTCAATTTTTGAAGTTTGACATCCATATTGGAATGGTTTTGGTCATGTTTTAAAATGGTCATAAAGGTAAGACATTACTGGCAACATTTCCAGAACTGATTACACTAAAATGGCCACATCTCAGTTGTTTCTCGTCGGATTTCCGTTCTTCTTCGACCAATTGACTGGAAACGAAATCTAGTTTTAGGATAAAATATGTAAATTAATAAATTTCCATAACAGAAAAAGATACAGGAGAATAAAAAAATCAGTTTTTGACATACCCCAGGACAACCCGGAATATCTCCGGTGTCCGCTAACTATTACAAATTTTGAAATATTTTCGGAAAACTAGGAAAATTTCCCCGTCGATTACAATTGGTTTTATCTGAAAATGTTCATTTTTGTAAAAGTTATGGCCGTTTGAATTTCATCAAAATTTTACATGTCCCGATCATTTTGTCTAACCCCTGTATACTGCCGCTATTCGCATTACAGTCCCAATTTCTATGGAGATGGAACTGTTATGTAAATAGCGGTAGTATAAATTCGCAATACATATCGTATACGCAACATAGCAAGCGCTACGTGTTTCCGTTCGATGGAGCAAAAGCGGGTTGGAATAAAATAGTATAAATTTCGTATAAGATATCTATCAATTCAAAATAAATAATCCTTGAAATAAACAGTAATTGTATTTTGCAATTTATGTTGACAAGTACCAAGTATCTTAGGGTTTTAGCATTGTCAGGATTTTGTTTGTAGTTGCAGCATACTGCATATGCGAGGTTTAAGATGATTGAAAATATCCTCATTATTAACTTAATCAATAATATTGGGGAAGAATAAATGCTTAATGCGAAAACTGTAGATTCAGGCAAACTGAAAAATTCCTAATATTAGGCCAAAAATATAGACTTAGAGCTCTATTCGTGAAGGTGAGAGTCGAACTCACAGGTCTCTATCTTTAGTCGAGTGTGTTGTTTAAGGGAACATAAACGGTTAAATTTTTTGAAAAAATCATAATTTTTACCTTTGTTAGGGGAAGTCTGTCCAGAACGCACCGCACAGTGGTCCCATTGGTATCAGAACACGCGTTTTTTAATTGCACCGAAATGGTTGATTATACTGGTTAAGTATGTTCAGAGAAATTTCTCAGCTTTAAAAACTCTTTCATATGGCATGAACGATTATTTGATTAATCCCCCTAAAAGTTAGATAAAAAATTTATTTTTTGAACAGTAAGAGATACAGCAAATCAAAGTTCTACAAAATTTTTAAAAAGATTATTATAAAGAACTTTGCCAAAGAAAGTAACCTTCTAGCTATTATAGTTTTAGAGATAAAGAACAACTTTTATGAAGACTTTGAGAAAATCAATTTTTTGACCACAGTTCTTTCTACAGTATTTATACGCATTAGACATGTTCGGCAAAGATTTTCTAACAGTCAAATTACATACTTTTGTAGAATATAGTAACTTGCTATCGTCAATATTTGCGGAGAAAATTAAAGTTTTCGTTTAAAAATTAACCAATTTTCAACAGCAATAACTCCCAAACATGCAAATATATTTAAGCCATTTATTACCCATGTGAAAGTACAAGAAAAATACTACAAAATGCAAAACAAATTAGCTTGACCCTGGCTATCCCTCTACCAAAACCCTCGCATTGAAAATTGTTACTCGGTTGAATTTAATATGACGTAGTGCAAAAACCGTGTTATCCCGATCAAGTAAGTGTGCAAAATAAATAATGGAAATGTGTAATCCAAGCAGCATGGGTTATTTGTAGAGAAAAAGATTTTCAAAATTCGTTTTCGGATAAAATTTGATTACTGCAGTTCGAGGTGTACGAATTTCGAAATGTATTTGAAGATTCTTCATCCTCACTATCGCTATTATTGTGCATATCATATGTACTGACCAACAGTTGCAGTAGGTACATCTTCAGAGGACATGGCGTTTTTGTTATTTGGTAGTTCCCTCATGCTAGAAATTACCGGATCAGAAGATTCTAACAGACGGCAGAAGATCCGTATTCGTAGCCATTCTGAAGATCTTCCTTATGTGATGAGTTCGGAACTGTTGTATGTCCTTGTCCACCATTGCACAGTGGTCCAGGAGACAATTTTAGGCGGAAATTAAGGTTTCTAGCCTAAAATTGACTTTCCAGACAAAACTTGTGTTCGACAAAGTTGTTGCATGTAAAAATGCGCTCATTTGGGTGCTATCAAATTTTAGGGTGGTTCTTATTTTCAAACAAATCGAAAATCTAACTTTTTTATTTTGAAAATTAGAAGTAAACATTGTTCGTCAAAGTTGTAGATCTGTTAATTTCAAGCAATTTGAAAAAAAAATTTTTGTTGTATCTCTTCAATTGACTGATTTGGAGCCATTTTTCTGAATCGATTTAGGGTGACTCTTAAAAAAACGGTTTTTTCGTTGTAACTTTTTAATAGCGAAATTCTCGTGAATGTTGTCTTCAGATGACTTTTAGAACTCTTGAAGACAAAAGTTTTGCAGCATAGAGCGTGCTTATACATTAATCCAATCGTGAGTAATTAGCGTTTTTATTTATAAAATACGCCTTTTTCAAATGTTGATATTTTTAATGGGGGCAAACCAAAAAAATATTTTTTGATGGCATTTTGAAGGGCTTACTTTGCTGTTTACTATATACACGACTTGAAAATATGTTATTTTTTTATCTCGAATAAATTAAATTTGAAAACATCAAGTTTTACATATAACTGAACGCTTTTGAATCTAAATTTGGATACAAGCATGAACTAGCAGGTACTAAATTGCATAAAGATGGGTTTTTTGGTTCAAACATTATTCCAGTGTAACAAAAAAATACCTTTCTTCAATATTTCTTTTATTGAAAGCATCTGCAATGCTTCGTTTTTTGGCAACTAGTCAAGGCGTATATGTTTCGTGACTTTTTTGAACAGCGTGACTTTTTACAGAATTACCCATAAAAATTACAAGATTTTCAGAGTTATCAAACACTTTTATTGATTTATTTATTTGCTTCAATTGTGGCCTGACTATTGTATGCGGTTGTTTATGTACTAATGTTTGAAACTATTGATTTTCAGTATTTCAATTAACTTGAGATACTGAATGCGCCTCCCATGTGCCCTCGATGTAAGACGCTGGAGAGGATGTTAGATTTGATGCCAACCAAAATTGATAAAATGTTGGTCACAAGAAAAATGTTCTTCACCATGGTTAACACTAAAATACTACTAAAGAACGCTTACCAGTTGGGCATGAAGACACTTATTTACCTGAAAAGTGTCAAAGAAAAACGTTGAAGTCAAATACCGCGGCATAAGGCAAAATAATAAGGCATTCGTTAGTTCCAATCGGGATGTTTTCCGAAGAAGCTAGGGAGTGTAGAAACAAGAGCATTTGGAAGTGGGGAGAGGATCATGCAAGGAATTTCAATCACAGAGAACAGACTAACAGGCTCGAAGAAAGTAGTTGATTTTTTGTGTGTAAAATTTGTCGGTGGCGCCCTCCATAACTAATTTGCCAATCGCATAATAATATGCATTCACCATTTCCAATACAGTAATGACCCGATTTTGTCACCCCCATGATGAATTTAGGGGTGACTAAAACGGGACAGTGACAAAATCGGGTATATTTTCAATTTTAATTTTTTTGCAGATAACTTAGAACGAACTACATATATTTCATTCTGATCACTTTTAGGACATTTCGCACTTTCTTCTACCTCTCTGTGGACATTTGTCACCTGTTCACAGCACAGCCCACAGGTATGAAAACACGCATTTTTTAATTGCGCCGAAATGGTTGATTATACTGGTTAACTATGTTCTGAGAAATTTCACAGCGTAAAAAGCTCTTTCTTATGGTATGAACGATTCTTTGATTAACCCCTCTAAAAGTAAGATACAAAATTTATTTTTCAAGTAGTAAGACATAGAGCAAAACAATGTTCTACAAAATTGTTGAGAAGATTATTATAAAGAACTTCGCCAAAGAAAATGACCTTCTAGCTGTTATAGTTGTGGAGATATGAAACAACTTTTGTGGAAACTCCACGATAATCAACACAGTTCTTTTCACAGTGTTTTAACACATTTGACATGTTTGAAAATGATGTTCAAACTAAGCTTTTGATAAATCAAAAGCGTGACAAAATCGGGTAAAAAACGTGACAAAATCGGGGGTGACAAAATCGGGTCAAAAACGTGACAAAATCGGGGGTGACAAAATCGGGGAGTGACAAAATCGGGTTACCACTGTATTACATCGTGCTGTAGTTACATATTAGCGATGGCAGTGACATCATGTTTCAGATTGCCACTTATTGCTCGAGGGGTGTCGAGGCATTACGCGTTGCTTCATTAAAGCCTTTTTACACACTTTTTGTTCATTGTATTTTCTATGTTTTCTACCTTAAGAGAAAAAAAATTTGGAAAATATCTTCAAAAGACTTCTCGTGATTGCTGACCCGGTCACACCCTTGACAAGCAAACGCTCTCCAAAACATTCGGAACTTGCTCTCAAGGAATATGTTCGACATTTAATCCTGTAATTTATTATACGTGTATAATATTTTATCTCTTTATTAACTAAAATTCAGAAATGCTTGAAATATGTAAAAAATTAATTTTAATTATAATGTCAGTTCTTGCCTTTTATATTAATTGACAATATAAAGCAAAGCCTAGGTGCTACATTCCGTTATCGAAACTTGACGTTCCAGTTTTTAACAACAGACTTCGCAGCCAGTTGTTAGAGTATAGAATTGCGGGGCTAGAGCTACGATCCTATTGACTCCAACAACCTCTCCCAGCCAAGATTCAAGCGTACGATGACTGGCTTTTTAAACCAGCGTCTTACATCGAGGGCACATGGGGGGCGCATTCAGTATCTCAAGTTAATTGAAATACTGAAAATCAATAGTTTCAAACATTAGTACATAAACAACCGCATACAATAGTCAGGCCACAACTGAAGCAAATAAATAAATCAATAAAAGTGTTTGATAACTCTGAAAATCTTGTGTAATTTTTATGGGTAATTCTGTAAAAAATCACGCTGTTCAAAAAAGTCACGAAACATATACGCCTTGACTAGTTGCCAAAAAACGAAGCATTGCAGATGCTTTCAATAAAAGAAATATTGAAGAAAGGTATTTTTTGTTACACTGGAATAATGTTTGAACCAAAAAACCCATCTTTATGCAATTTAGTACCTGCTAGTTCATACTTGTATCCAAATTTAGATTCAAAAGCGTTCAGTTACATGTAAAACTTGATGTTTTCAAATTTAATTTATTCGAGATAAAAAAAATAACATGTTCAAGTCGTGTATATAGTAAACAGCAAAGTAAGCCCTTCAAAATGCCATCAAAAAATATTTTTTTGGTTTGCCCCCATTAAAAATATCAACATTTGAAAAGGGCGTATTTTATAAATAAAAACGCTAATTACTCGTGATTGGCTTAATGTATAAGCACGCTCTATGCTGCAAAACTTTTGTCTTCAAGAGTTCTAAAAGTCATCTGAAGACAACATTGACGAGAACTTCGGGCTTAAAAAGTTACAAAGAAAAAACCGTTTTTTTAAGAGTCACCCTAAATCGATTCAGAAAAATGGCTCCAAATCAGTCAATTGAAGAGATACAACAAAAATTTTTTTTTTCAAATTGCTTGAAATTAACAGATCTACAAATTTGACGAACAATGTTTACTTCTAATTTTCAAAATAAAAAAGTTAGATTTTCGATTTGTTTGAAAATAAGAACCACCCTAAAATTTGATAGCACCCAAATGAGCGCCTTTTTACATGCAACAACTTTATCGAACACAAGTTTTGTCTGGAAAGTCAATTTTAGGCTAGAAACCTTAATTTCCGCCTAAAATGGTCTCCTGGACCACTGTGCATTGTCATCATCAGCTCGTAACCACTACCGTTCTACCTTCACATGGTCTATGTTAATTTTTTCTTGCAGCGTTAGTGCAGTCGTTTCCTTTGCAAACTGGAGATGCAACGGCCGGCAATACCTGGTCGAAGACGATCTAATTAGGCTAATTCAAAGAAACATATCTGGTCGAAGATGGATGTGGATTTAGGAATATATTCTTTCCATTTTTAATGCTTTCATGGGAACAATTGATGTGACACAAAGGCTTGAGTTGGACTTCGTGCCATCATCATCAATGAATGTTTGCTAATACTCGCTAAGATCTGCGGTTCCATCTTCCATCGCAACCGTACATTACGAAAAAAGTTACTGTCTTCAGTTCTTCATCAGAAAACGTGTTTAGTGATGTAGCTTTCGAGCTGATAATACTTGACGAGGTCTGATGTGCACAGTAACAGCGATAGTGAGGATGAAGTATCTTCAAATGCACTTCGAAATTTGTACACCTCGAACTGCAGTAATTAAATTACATCCGAAAACGAATTTTGAAAATCTTAATAATCCATGCTGCTTGGATTACACATTTTCATAATTTATTTTGCACACTTTACTTGATCGGGATAACACGGTTTTTACACTACGCCATATTAAATTCAACCGAGTAACAATTTTCATTGCGAGTGTTTTGGTAGAGGGATAGCCAGGGTCAAGCTAACTGGTTTTGCATTTTGTAGTATTTTTCTTGTACTTTCACATGGGTAATAAATGGCTTGAATATATTTGCATGTTTGGGAGTTATTGCTGTTGAAAATTGGTTAATTTTTAAACAAAAACTTTAATTTTCTCCGCAAATATTGACGATAACAAGTTACTATATTCTACAAAAGTATGTAATTTGACTGTTAGAAAATCTTTGCCGAACATGTCTAATGCGTATAAATACTGTAGAAAGAACTGTGCTCAAAAGATTGATTTTCGTAAAGTCTCCATAAAAATTGTTCTTTATCTCTAAAACTATAATAGCTAGAAGGTTACTTTCTTTGGCAAAGTTCTTTATAATAATCTTTTCAAAAATTTTGTAGAACTTTGTTTTGCTGTATCCCTTACTGTTCAAAAAATAAATTTTTTATCTAACTTTTAGGGGGATTAATCAAATAATCGTTCATGCCATATGAAAGAGTTTTTAAAGCTGAGAAATTTCTCTGAACATACTTAACCAGTATAATCAACCATTTCGGCGCAATTAAAAAAACGCGTGTTCTGATACCAATGGGACCACTGTGCACCGGGGGGATAGAATGGCCCATGCCATTAATTGTTTAAAAACGCGGAAACTATTTTGTAAAATTATGAATGTGCATTTTATTTTGGTGTAAAACAAGCTAATTTCATAATTGTGTAGCATGTAAAGCATCAAACATAGCCACATCCAATAAAATAAAGCGATTATCCGCGATCTTATTCCACATGTAAGAAATCACGGTTTTGCCTTTCTACTATATAAATATCTATACCTATAAAGAAGGATTTCTGTCTGTCTCTCTGTCTGTCCGTATGTTCCTTATAGAATCGAAAACTACTGAACCAATCGGCATGAAAGTATGCATGTAGAGGTTTTTTGGGGCCAGGAAAGGTTTTAGTGATGTTTAGAAACCCTTCCCCCCACTAAGAGGGGGGGGGGCTCCCATACAAATGAAACACAAATTTCTGCATGACTCGACAACTAATCAAGCAAATAGAACAAAATTTGGCATGTGGGTGTTTTTGGTGACAAGAATTTATTCTATGGTAAATTGAGACCCCTCCCCTCTTTATAAGGGGAATTATAATTCCTCTCCTCTTTAAAAGGGGGGGCTTCCATACAAATTTCCTCATAACTCGAGAACTAATCAAGCAAATGGAACCAAATTTGGCATGTGAAGGTTTTCGAGGGCAAGAATATTTTCTATAGTAAATTAGGACCCCTCCCCACTTTAAGAGGGGGGCTCCTGTACCAAAGAAACACAATTTTCCTCATAACTCGAGAAGTAATTAAGCAAATGGAACCAAATTTGGCATGTGGGTGTTTTTGGAGACAAATTTTTTTTCTATGATGAATTGGGACCCCTCCCCGTTTTAGGAGGGGGGGATCCTATACACATGAAATACAAATTTCCTCATAACTCGAGAATTAATCAAGCAAATGGAACCAAATTTGGCATGTGAAAGTTTTCTAGGGCATGAATATTTTCTATGGTGAATTAGAACCCCTCCCCACTTTAAGAGGGGGGCTCCTATACAAACGAAATACAAATTTCCTCATAACTCGAGAACTAATAAAGCAAATGGAACCAAATTTGACATGTAAGTGGTTTTGGACGCAAGATTTTTTTCTATGGTGAATTGAGACCCCTCTCTTCTTTAAAAAGCGAGTTATGGCCCATCTCCCCTTTAAGAGGGTGGGCTTCCATACAAATGAAATGCAAATTTCCTCCTATCTCGAGAACTAATCAATCAAATGGAACCAAATTTGGCATGTGGGAGTTTTAGATGGCAGAAATTTTTTCTATGGTGAATTACGACCCCTTCCTCTTTTAAGAGGGGAGCTCCCATACAAATGAAATTCAAATTTCCTTATAACTTGAGAACTAATCAAGCAAATGGAACCAAATTTGGCATGTGGGAGATTTTGGAGTCTTGAATTTATTTTACGATAGTTAGAGACCTCTCACCCCTGTGGTAGGGGGATATGGACTCTCATACAAATAAAACAGAAATTTTTGCGAAACTCAAAAACTAATCGAACTCGAGAAATTCGAGACTCTTCCATAAAACATTAGTCAATACAAGACCACAAAAACTATCTATAGTAACACTAGATCATTCAGGACGAGAGCGAGTGTTGCCGGTGACCCGCCGTCGAAAGCGCCGCCCACTGGGGGGCTTGCAAAACTCGAGATTGTGACAAAGATCATCCGAGATTCATGATTTATATACAACACAGGTTAATTTGTGGCAATACGAAGTTTGTCGGGTCAGCTAGTATAGTATAAAGGTATAGAAATCACTCGGAAAACCGGAAATGGAAAGAAGGTCCTGCGGGCCGAATGTCATATACCATTCGACTCAGTTTCAGTGTGTGTGTGTGTGTGTGTGTGTGTGTGTGTGTGTGTGTGTGTGTGTGTGTGTGTGTGTGTGTGTGTGTGTGTGTGTGTGTGTGTGTGTGTGTGTGTGTGTGTGTGTGTGTGTGTGTGTGTGTGTGTGTGTGTGTGTGTGTGTGTGTGTGTGTGTGTGTGTGTGTGTGTGTGTGTGTGTCTGTGTGTCTGTGTGTGTGTGTCTGTGTCTGTGTGTGTGTGTGTCTGTGTGTGTGTGTCTGTGTGTGTGTGTCTGTGTGTGTGTGTCTGTGTGTGTGTGTCTGTGTGTGTGTGTGTGTGCGTGTCTGTGTGTGTGTCTGTGTGTGTGTGTCTGTGTGTGTGTGTCTGTGTGTGTGTGTGTGTGTGTGTGTGTGTGTGTGTGTGTGTGTGTGTGTGTGTGTGTGTGTGTGTGTGTGTGTGTGTGTGTGTCAATCAACGTTTGATTGATGTGTTTTGATTTCACACGTTTTAACGGTTAAGTGCTTAAGTGTTAAAGTTTGAATAACTTTTGAATGAACCATCCGATTTTAAATAACTTGGTTTTGCTTGATAGATCTCAGCAGTAATTTTCAAATAATAATAAAATGTGTGATGTTTTTCATTAAATTAATGCTTATATGTTACATAAATATGTTTTAAATACTATTTTTTAACATTTCTTTATGTAACTTTCAAACTACAAGCCCAAGCGTCATGAAATTTGGAAGTTAAGGGTTTGCAAGGCTCCTCTTTCATATGCAATCAATTTTGTTCAAATCGGTAAAGGGACCTATAAGATAATGAAGTCCCATATTTTTCGTATTTTTATACATAACTTTTGAACTAAAAGTCCGATCAGTATGAAATTCAATAGCGACATATGGGACTCCTAGACCTTTCATTTGACACTAAAAACATTAAAATCGGTCAGCCATCTCCGAGAAAAGTGATTGAGATTGAAAGCGTTACACACACACACACACAGAAAATGCTTAGTTTTCGAAACTGAGTCGAATGGTATATGACATTCGGCCCGCAGGACCTTCTTTCCATTTCCGGGTTTCCAAGTGATTTCTATACCTTTATACTATATATTTATCGTAGCCCAAGTACGATCTGGGTAGCGGCCGCATTGACCGCTCCCCAGACGTCCGAGCTGGAACACATCCTTTGGACTAAGTTATCCTTTCCGCTCACTGCCATCGTGTTGCTTCTCACGCCCGCGAAACGAGGGCATATGAAGAAAGCATGTTCTGCAGTTTCCTCAACGTCCACGCAATAGCCGCTTTAATGACCATATTCGGTATTCCGTCTGGTCCCGGTGCCTTGCTCACTTTTAGGGACTTAGCGATCTCAATGAGTTCCTCGTTCGTAACCGTTACTTCCTCCCCGACCTCTAAACCGCTGTCGCCCACGTTACTTTGGATGTTCGGCATGGAGGCCGACCATCCTACGCTATGGTCTGAGATACTGGAACGTCGGCCGTGGGACGACTCAGACACGTATGTATGTCTGTATGTATGTATGTATGTATGTATGTATCTATGTATGTATGTATGTATGTATGTATGTATGTATGTATGTATGTATGTATGTTTGTTTTTTTTTTACGAATGGGGAAATCTGCTGAGCACCTTAAAAGATACGGTACCAACAGACACCTGAGAACTCAGGGTGTGGGGTTTAGGTATCCCGACCCCCCTAATGGGGCGTGAGGAAACCGACCCACTAAAACCCTACTCAAGTCTCCAGCCTCAATCTCCCCTGGCACAACCTTATCGGTATTACTTCAGGGAGGGGCTATTGTGCTTAACGCACTCGCTCAGTTAACTACTGGACTATGGTAGTTAGGCTGTTTATTCGCCGTTGATCGGCTTTCCAGCGATTTTGTAGCTCAAGTACAATCTGGGTAGCAGCCGCATTGACCGCTCCCCAGACGTCCGAGCTGGAACACATCCTTTGGACTAAGTTGTCCGGGGTAGTGTCCTGTCCGCTCACTGCCATCATGTTGCTTCTCGCGCCCGCGAAACGAAAACATATGAAGAAAGCATGTTCTGCAGTTTCCTCAACATCCACGCATTCGGGACTCCGCATGCCCAAACTTGTGCAGATACTGTCTGAAACAACCATGCCCTGTGCCCATGTGTCCACCGACCTTTTGTGGAATTAGACCATGCTCGCTGCCATGTGCTCATCGAGGCCGATCTTGTGGTACTCCGTATGCCTCTAGTTCCACGTTGGTTGAAGCATTCTACGTCTTCGCTGATGATGATGCCAATAGGCACCATACCCATTGGCTAGATAGCTTTTGGTACCTAACGCCGATGACCACACCGGTCCGCCATACCTAAGTATAGACTGGACCACGTTGGCTAATAGCCGTCGCACGCTGCCATATACCGCAGAGCTATTAGACATCATACGAGACAATGCCGAAATAGCTGTGGAAGCCTTCCTGCAGGCATAGTCGACGTGGCTCCCGAACATGAGCTTGTCGTCGACCATGACTCCCAGAAGTTTTAAGGACCGCGTTGACGAAATAGTGCAGTTCCCGACGCTGATATTTGCTTGCTGTACCGACTTGCGGTTGTTCACCACGAGGTTATCCGTTTTATGATGTGCTAGCTCCAGTTTCCTGGATCGCATCCAATCTTCAACAATGCTTATAGCACAGACAAACAGATGAGACACTCGCGTTAATTCCATCGTCCAATCAAAAACCACTCATTTTTCAAAAAAGCATGTTTCGCAACATGGCCACACCGCGGCGCGCAAGAGTTGCTCTGAGTTTTCAGAATAAAACCATACAAATGTAAAAACCCTACAGCATAAAACCCTGTAAATGCAAGCTATTCCGCAACATGCATAACAGAGGGTGCTAGTGTGCAAGCAAAATGTGTAGGACAATGGATTTTAACGGATTTTCTTCTATGTGTCATGTCAGTTCGTCAGTGCTTATAGGGTGGGCAGCCGTCAACTCAACTTCTCTGATAGATTCACCGTAGACTTCTAAGGTGATGGCGTCCGCAAAGCCAGTATGGAACCTTGCGGGACCCCTGCGGTGATTGGAACGCACTTCTGACCCTCCTGACCGTGTTGTAGCATAGCACACGATTCTGGAAATAATTTTCCAGAATCCTGTACAGCGACACCGGCACTTGAACTTTCCGAAGCGAGTTGGCTATGGAGTCCCAGCTAGCGCTATTAAACGCATTTCTCACGTCAAGCGTGACAACTGCGCAATAGCGGATACCTGTCCTCTTGCGCTGGATTGCCACCTCGGCTGTCTTAGTGACAGACAAGATTGCATCCAGCGTAGATTTGCCTTTTCGGAAGCCGAATTGGTTCCTTGACAGACCGTTTGTACCCTCCGTGTACCGTACGAGTCTGTTAAGGATAACCCTCTCCAGTACCTTGCCGGCCATCTTCGAGCAGACAGATCGGCCTATATGACGAGGGGACACCCGGAGGTTTTCCCGGCTTCGGCAATAGGACCAGGTTCTGTCGCTGTCCGGGAAGTGGCCATCTTCCAGGCATCTACTCATTACTGCCCCGAATAATTCGGGAGCCTCTAGAATAGCCGCTTTAATGACCATATTCGGGATAGCGTCTGGCCCCGGTGCCTTGCTCACCTTTAGGGATTTAGCGATCTCGATGAGCTCCTCGTTCGTAACCGTCACTTCCTCCCCGACCTCCAAACCGCCGTCGCCCACGTTACTTTGGATGTTCGGCTGGGAGGCCGACCATCCTACGCTATGTTCTGAGATACTGGAACGTCGGCGGTGGGACGACTCAGCGGGCTGGGGCCAGGGTCTTGGCTCGTGGCGCGGAAAAAGGCCTTCGATGATCCGCTCCAGCATCTCTGGCGATTGCTCTGCGGGTGCCATCACGCCCTTGGTCTTTGCCATTACGACCCTGTAGGCATCACCCCACGGATTCGCATTGGCACTAGCACATAACCTTTCAAAGCAGGCTCGTTTACTAGCTTTTATCCTACTCTTAAGCGCTGCGCGTGCAGCGGCAAGTGCTACTCGACATTCAGCCCTGCCTTCGTTCGAACGAGCTCTTTGCATAATTCTCCTCGCATGAAAGCACGCTCCGCGGAGTTCCACAGTTTCATCTGTCCACCAGTAAGCCGGTGACCTGTGTGGCGCGTGATATTTTCTACGATGTAGTAACCAAGACTACTTTTGAAATATTGAACCCCGTTCCGAACGCTGGACAGGTTTTTATTTAATTTTCCACTGTGCGTCCCTTTCGTAGCCCTCTTTGTAGGGATTCTCCCCTAGTAACATTTCTAATCTAACGGTCTAACGGTTTTCTACTAGGGTTCCACCTCTAGTCTAGTTGCCTAAACATTCTATTGGGGTGAATATATATTATTCCCCTATTGCTACTATAATTAAACCCCTATGCTTTTGCGCATGGGTTTAATTTATGGCTTTACATCCCTAAATGGAAACAGCGCGTGCGCTTCGTTAACCCCTACTCAAATAGCGCTTAAAAAAGACAGATGTTCAGAATAAAACATCTGCTAGCTTGGTGTGGTTAGAACGACAAAAAAAACCGTTGACTAATAATCTGCTAAAAGAAAGCCACGAAAGGAAATAGAAAAGAATAGTGATATCGTCATATCACATTACTTCCCCCTGAAGAAAAAAAATGTATCTTCTTAAATATATTTTTTTACAACATTTGAATCTTAAATCTAACACTTTTACAATATTTTGTAGCTTACATTCTAACACTTTTACAAATTTTGTGCCTTACAATCTAACACTTTTACAAATTTTGTACCTTACAATCTAAAATCTTGCCTGACTAAAACTTCTTGATTGTTGTTTGGGTTGGATCGTTTCCGAATTAATATAAGACACTGATAAAGGAGCTGATGCTTGAATTGGAAGAGCGACGATCTCTTTCCCTTTCCCAAATTTATTTTTTAAGCATTTGTAAATCTTAAAACATAAATATATCAATATTATTAAGGCAATTGTTAAAACAATAGCCTTCCAAATTGAAAAGGAGTGCTTTTCTACTTCTACGTTCAAAAGTTGAAGTTTATTAGCATTCATGTTCTTCAAATTTACCATTTCATCAAATAATTCTTTATTATTAAATTTGGTAAAAATGTTATTTTTAGTAGTTTCAGGTATTTTATCATCAAGTATTTTTATTTCCTTAGGCTGATCTTGAAAATCTATCTTTTTAATGTCAAGTTCAATATCAGAATGCTCTTGTGGATAATAATGCAATAAAATTTCATCTGATTTAATTAAACATGGTTTCGTAATTCTCAAACGACCTACCATATTAATTTCAACTCGTTGTACCTTTTTGTCATTGCAAATGACAATTAAATTTGTTTTTGTTGGAACAGCGTAAACCCAAGAATTTGGATCATTTAACTGTATCCATAGTTGGTGTTTCAAATTCAATGGTTGTGAAATGCAAACATCTTTTGAATTGTTCAAAAACGTTCTTACATTACAGTTGTCCGTTAGTGTAAGATTTTGTAAAACATGAAATGAAGGACATACTTTCATACTTTGGATTTCAGTACATTTCATATATTCGGGGTAAGAAATTATCATTCCAACATTTGAATTGAATGGTTTTAAAACAACATCATTTTCAATTGCTGTAACGTATAATTTGTTGTATTCAAATACTGGTACATTGGTACCTTTATAAGCCTCGTATATTAACTTATTTGTAATTGGAAGTTTAACATTAATATTAACTGTGCATCCATCAAGATTTGATGAGACTTTAGAAATTGCATAAAACTGCATAATATTTTTCATCGTTAAATCAATTGGAAATTCAAATCCTTTTGGTAACAATTCTTGAATTTTTTCCAAATCTTTTAAAAATTTAGCTGGTTTATATAATTTATAAGACAAAGGTCGATTTTCCGTTGTTAACAGTGACAAAAATATATCGGTTTTCTCTGTCACATCAGTAATAAGTAATTCACTTTTAGTAACCAATTGAAATAAATGATCTCTAGCTTTATTTTTTACGTTTTCATCTTGAGCCTTGACATTATACATATTAATTCAGCCATGGTCAATTGAAAATTTCGGTTCTAAACTTAGATATTGTGTGGTTAGCTATTTGAAAAATTGAATCAATAACCACCGTTTGCTTCTTCATTAATTTAGATAACGCTTGAGACGATCGTTATGCACGACAATCTTTTTATTGGTATTTTTCAATAATACTGTACAAGTTTGTGGAGAATTGATAGCTATTACTTCATGTGGACCACTATATAGTCCCTGTAATTTCCTACCAGTTCCAGTAGCAATATTTTCTAATAATACTAGATCACCCCACATTGGTAACCAGTCATTTGTTTTTTGATCATATTTTTCCTTTCTTGTATTCTTTGTAGCAAGTAAGTTAGCTCTAGCAGATTTTTGAATAACCTCTAAGTTATATCTCAAATCTTTTAAATATGTGTAATAATTTGAATTTTCCTTGTATGCTGAACAAATTGATGTCGGCAACTCGGCTTTGTATCCAAACATTAATTCGTGAGGAGAAAATCCAGTTGACGAATGTTCAGTGGTATTGTAGGTAAATGCAAAACAATGAATATATTCATCCCAATCATCAAGATTGCTGCAAACATATGATCTGATATACTCTTTTAAAGTACGGTGACATCGCTCAAGGGCTCCGTTGCTTTGAGGATGATATGCTGTAGTTTGTATTTGCTTTACGTGCAATAACTTGCAAAGAGTTTGAAACAATTTGCTGACAAAGTTAGTTCCTCTATCGGTAACTAATTCTTTAGGTACTCCATACGTACAAATTGCACTTTCTAATAAGGCTTTACAAGTCATTTCTGCTGTAGCTTTAGGAATGGCTTTGGCAATGAATAATTTCGTTAGATCGTCCTGAATGGTTAAAATGTAGTTATTGCCATTTTTTGTTTCTGGTAATGGACCAACAATGTCTAAAAAATTTTTTTCGAACGGTTTCGTCGAAGTAGAAGTTATTTTTAAAGGTATCCTATTTTTCCTTTGAATTTTATTTTTTTGACATTCATCGCATCTATTAATAAACTCTTTTATATCGTGTCTCATGTTTTTCCAATAATATCGCTCAGCGATTCGTTTAAAGGTACGTTCCAAACCTTCATGTCCTCCTATCGGACTCTTATGAAACTCAGTGAGAACTGTTTCGATATCCGTGATGGATTCTAACTTAGTTAAAGAATAATTACAAAAACATAATTTGCAATTCTTATCTGAGAAAATGTGTGCTGTTATTGTTTTTAGTTTCCTCCAATTTATTTTATCTCCGGATGACAAAATGAAATAGAAGTTTATTGAAACATTATTAAGTTCTCTTATAGCGTTTTTGAATATAAGTATATTCTTATATAATTCATATAAACAAATTTTGTGATTATAGTGCGTTTTGCTAACTATAAAGTGTTTATTAGAATTTCGAATGAATCCATAATCCTGAATGTTATGAGATTCATATTCCGTCTTGTCAAAATCATACTCGATGTTTTGATCAAGGATTTTTGGAACAATATACACATGCATACTGTTTTTATTACAGTCGGCCTTATCCTGCGTATTGTTGTTTATATTGGGATCCCCTAGTAGTTCAAAGCTTCCATAGTCTCGTGCTATTCCGCTCTTGATTGAACTTTTATCCTTATTTGGATTGTTGGTACCATTAGTGATATTGGCTAAAGTCCTTGCTTGTTGCCTAGTGATCACATTTATTCTTTTTGAGATATTAGCCTTGTGCTGTTTGATCTCATTATGTATTTGAGCAGTGATTTGATCAGCAGAATCACAATTACTCAATTGAATACGACTCAATGCGTCTGCGACGGCATTGCTTTTGCCAGGTGTGTACATCACCTTGAAATCATATTCCTCTAATAATATACGCCATCTCATCAACCGATCTGATGCTTCTGAGATGTTAAAGAGATATACCAGGGGTTTATGATCAGAATTAACTATAAATTCTTGTCCATAAACATACGGTTTGAAATGTTTGATTGCCCACACAATGGCAAGCAATTCTCTTTCCACGGTAGAATAACGCCGTTCAGCTGGATTTAAAATCCGACTAGCATAAGCGATAGGTAAATTAACTCCTTCATTTGAAAGAACTACACCAATTGCAACATTGCTAGCGTCAGTAGTAATTACAAACTTTTTAGCGAAATCAGGATATTGTAGAATAGGAGAGCTTGTCAACAACGATTTCAACTCATTGAAAGATCGTTGACAATTTTGACTCCAAACAAATCGTTCTCTTTTTCGTAATAATTTGTTTATAGGTTCTGCCAAATTCGCTAAATTTGGAATGAATTTGCGATAATAGCTAAGTATTCCTAAAAACATTTTAACTTCCTTTGCATTCTTTGGCGTAGGGAAATTTTGTATTGCGTAAATTTTAGTTTCATCAGGCATTATACCATTAGAAGTTATTTTATGCCCTAAAAATATAGTCTCTTTTCGTAAGAAATTGCATTTACTTGGTTGGAGTTTCAAATTATTCTCCCTGAGACGTTCTAAAATTTCGCACAATTTTGAATTATGTGATTCTAAAGTATCTCCATACACAACAATGTCATCCATATATATAAAACATTTAATGCCTTGTAAACCAGTTAAAACTGTGTTCATTAAACGTTGAAAAGTAGCTGGTGCATTTTTTAATCCAAAGGGCATACATAAATATTCGTAATGTCCATATGGTGTAGAAAAAGCTGTTTTGGCTGCATCTTGAGGATCCATTTTAATTTGATGAAAACCACTAGCCAAATCTAAATTTGAAAAATATCTAGCTTTTCCTAATTGATCCAATATCTCTGAAATCAATGGTAACGGATATGCATCACTAATTGTTGTGTCATTAATTTTTCTAAAGTCGATTACCACACGCCATTTTTTTCACCATTCGCACCAGGTTTCTTTGGAACAACAAGTAGTGGAGAATTCCAAGGTGAATCACTTTCTTTAATAAGACCATCTTGTAACATTTTTTTAATTTCCCCATCAACAACTTCCTTATGAACTTTCGGTAACCTATACTGTCTTGTAAAGATAGGTTTGTTACTCGATGTCTTAATCTTGTGTGTTGTTGCATCAGTGCAAGACAACTTATCATCTTCAACGAAAAACACCTCTTGATATTCATCAATAATATCAATGATTGACGATTTTTCTTGAAAATTTAAATTTTCCAAATTTACATCTTTCAAAATTTTATTCCTTCTTTCCCTACTATTTTCTAAGGACAAAATTGAATAATTAGATGTAGGTTCAAACTCTATAGAATTAAGGTTTATTTCAACTTCTTCATGCATCCCGTTAAAAATTGGAACGTAAACAAAATTATTACTCGGTTTTACGAGGCAATTGCCCATATATATAGGTTTATTGAAAAATTGTTTTGAGTGACAAATTAATTCTTCATTTGTCGGAATGAATATTTGTGCCACGACTTCCATACGAGGTGGTATTTTAATAATATTTCTAGCTTTCATTGTGTCAATACAAGGATTACTAAGTTGTTTAAAAATTTTAAAACATTTATCCCTATAATCAATAATACACGGATAGTCCCTAAAAAAATCACTTCCTAAAATTCCATCACAAGGAATTGGAAAATCATTATTAACTACCCGAAAATTAAAATTTCTTTGAAAATTTTCAAATAAAAATGTTATTTCTGATGAACCAATTGTCAACACAGCATCAGAAGTAACACCAGAAACTTCAACTATATTTTTTTTATCTATGTTCGTATAAAAAGACCGCTCTATCGCCATACGACTTCGCGTCTTCGAAATCTTTCTCTTTCAAATTTGTCACTTGTGTGAACAACACACTTAAAGGTGTATCATCCCCAGATTTTTTAAATAGAACAGTTTCTATTTCTCGAAAAGTTGTACAATTTCGGCACAGAGTAAATGCCTCATTATTCAACTTTTGCTTAATTACTTTTACTAGACCGCTGTGATCAGCCCCGTCCTGGAATTCATTATAAAAGTCGGTGCATATTGCAACGAACTGCGCAAAATTTTTTTTTCTGAAAACTTGGGAATCGCATCCCTAGCTTCCTTTGAATCGAAATTTGCCATATTAATTTGGCTTGGGGAGGGAGATTCGTCTGATGATAAAAATTCTTCTTCTTCTTCTTCGCTATCAGCTTCTACTTCTACGTTTCGACTTCTTAAAGTCAAGAAACGCGGCATTAACAACAATTAGGGATAGGGGAAAAAAACCTAACCTTTATAAAAGTTACCTTGCCAAAAAAATACAGTTTTGTTTACACACAGTTGTACAACTAAATTATTTTAATCTTACTTGAATTGATAGCTTCGTCTACGCGACCGTCCTTCCTTCTCCAGCTGGTTGATGATATTTTCGATCAAAAAGTTGGAAACCTCTCGTCCAACCGTCCAACGGAAATCTCTCGTCCACTCGTCCAACGGAAACCACTCGTCTACTCGTCCAACGGAAACCACTCGTCTACTCGTACAACGGAAACCACTCGTCTACTCGTACAACGGAAACCACTCGTCTACTCGTAAAAACCACTACACTGAATCTGCTCGTCTTCCGCTCGGTTTGGCACTTCTGGTGTTGGCTGGTCTTTATTCACTATACTGGGTAGCACTTGTAGTTTTTTCTTCAATGTTCTCAGCACCACGCTCACTTGTTACTTCTTAGTTACTTGATAATGTGAACGATTTATCTTCTGGTGCTGCTGGGTTAGTCTTTGAACACGGGTTTTCTCAGGGTTATTTATATAGTCCCTTTTCACGAGAAAAACTGGATTGGGCTTTGAGCACGGGTTTTATTTTTTAGTCCCTTTGCACGAATCGAGAAAAACTGGATTGGGCTTTGAACACGGGTTTTATTTTTTTAGTCCCTTTTCACGAGAAAAACTTGTCACTTCGTTTCTACTGTTTTCTACAAGCAAAAAAAACAAAAATTGTGTCTACTCGAGAACTATTGCACGAGATGACTTCTTGAAGAGAAGAAAAATTACCGCTGACACCAAATTTTGGCGCGTGATATTTTCTACGATGTAGTAACCAAGACTACTTTTGAAATATTGAACCCCGTTTCGAACGCTGGACAGGTTTTTATTTAATTTTCCACTGTGCGTCCCTTTCGTAGCCCTCTTTGTAGGGGTTCTCCCCTAGTAACATTTCTAATCTAACGGTCTAACGGTTTTCTACTAGGGTTCCACCTCTAGTCTAGTTGCCTAAACATTCTATTGGGGTGAATATACATTATTCCCCTACTGCTACTATAATTAAACCCCTATGCTTTTGCGCATGGGTTTAATTTATGGCTTTACATCCCTAAATGGAAACAGCGCGTGCGCTTCGTTAACCCCTACTCAAATAGCGCTTAAGAAAGACAGATGTTCAGAATGAAACATCTGCTAGCTTGGTGTGGTTAGAACAACAAAAAAACCGTTGACTAATAATCTGCTAAAAGAAAGCTACGAAAGGAAATAGAAAAGTATAGTGATATCGTCATATCACACCTGCCATACCTATGTCGACCTTTCCTAGGCATGGTAGCGTCACATGCTCGCGACAGTACCTCAATCCTCAACCAAATGATCAGCGTTCGGATCGGGCATACCACGATCACCGCACTCGCTTCGGATTGCTTCCACAAGTACTTCGGGATCGAAGTATGATGTCTTCCATCCACAGGTGGTTGGAGTGTCGGCTCTACTCGCCGCCTGCCGCCTCGTTATCTGACCGACACCATAGCGGACCATAGCCTGATGGTCACTGTGAGTGTAGCCATTGTCTATCCTCCAGTCTCCTATCAGATCAGGACTGCCGAATGTCACGTCGATGATAGACTCCGCACCGTTCCTACTGAAGGTACTTGTGGCGCCGACGTTGACCAGATCTACGTTGAGCTTTGCCAGAGCTTCAAGCAGAATCCGGCCCCTATGGTTCGTGCGACGACTTCCCCACTCTATTGCCCAAGCCTTTAAGTCACCCGCCACAACCAACGGCCTTAGACCAGTCAGCACAACTGATACTCGGTCTACCATCCGCTTAAACAGCTCGATAGACCAACGCGGCGGAGCACAACAGCTGCAGTAGAACACTCCACCCACTTTGGCAACCACAAATCCCTCGTCTGCAGTTGATACATCTTGAACCGGGAACCTGTTTGTCGTCCATATAGCCGCCGTCCCGGACCTATCCGACACCTGGTTAGCGTTTCCGGCAGGGATGCGGTATGGGTCCGAGATGATTGCAATGTCCGTCAACGACCAAGTAACTGCTTGGTACAACAGCTGCTGGGCCGCGTGACAGTTGTTCAAGTTCAGTTGCGTTACCTGCGCTACGCCCATGTTTTAGCCGCCGGCGCGCCTGCCGGGCACTTCGGACCTCCTGTTGTGTGCTTAGCGTTCCGTTGGCTGGTACCTTAAAGGCACTTGGGTGGCGCAGTACAGTCCCTCGCTATATGGCCCGTACCGCCACATCTCCTACACAAGTGGCTTCGGTCTGGTCCCTTACAGCTCCAGGACCTGTGCCCTCTCTCAAAGCACCGGGAGCAGGCCTCAGGCTGCTGGAACACGCTCAGTGGGCATACGGACCATCCCACCTTCAGCTTAGCCTCCTTCAGGGCTGCATTTCCGTCTTCCAGTGGAAGTCTTATAGTTGCTACCTGGGTTCCCGCCGGTCCCTTACGCAGACGAACTGCCGCGGTAGTCACCACCACGTTACATTGCTCCTTGAGAGCTCGTGCTAGTTCGCCCGCTTGGGTGATCTCGTCCAGGTTTTTAATCTGGAGAGTCATCTCGGGCGTTAGTGCGCGGATCTGCACGTTACCGCCAAGGACCTTTTCTGCCAGCAGAACCAGAACCTTTTTCAGTGGCATTCTTTTTGAGTTCAAGGATCAAGTCGCCTATGCGAGAGCGGCGGATTTTCCCCCCCTCATCCGCACCAAGACCCTTCAGCTGGTCATGCCCTTTCATGGCCTTTAAAACTTCCGAATATTTCGGCCCCTCAGTTTTGAGGATAAGGGCATCGCCATTGCTCCTCTTTTTC
The DNA here is from genome assembly GCF_943734655.1 of Sabethes cyaneus. Lineage (NCBI taxonomy): Eukaryota > Metazoa > Arthropoda > Insecta > Diptera > Culicidae > Sabethes > Sabethes cyaneus. The sequence continues at coordinate 124,195,836 of NC_071355.1, read as the reverse complement.
CTGGCCACTTTCGGTGAAGCTCGATCCTCCTCTTTCTTCCTGGCCTTCTTCTTTTTGACCAGCTCCTAGTTGTCGGACGCTAACAGCGTCTTGTTACCCTCAGTGAGTTCTTCGGTTAGCTTACGACCCTCTGCTATCAGGCGCTTATTCGGGCCCGTGGGGGTTTCTTCCCCTGAGGACTGCCTTGCGCGTTTGGCGGATGCCTTGTTGTTCGACTGCTCCGTAGTCGCGAGTGCCACGGAATGGTCAGCCATTGACGGGCAGGCATCCGTTTGTGCAGACCTTGATACAGGCGTCTTCTCTTTCTCTGCCACTTTTACTCGCGCTTCGAGTTCGCTGTGCTCCTTCGTCGCAGCACGCATGGTGCTCCGAAGCATGAGCAGACTTTGTTGCAGGTCCTTCGCTAAGGTGCTGCGACCTGCCACGAACTCGATAATGGCATCGAGTTGATGAGACGCCGCTACCACTCTTGGTAGCGTGTCTCTCTTGCCTGCCAATGCTTTTATTAGCGACGGGCCGTTCATGGCTGCGCCCGGCGTAGATGCAGTTGGAGCGACAGGTGTGCCGTTTCCCTTTCAGCATCGGCGGAGACCTCTGGATACCACTTCTTGCGAACGGATTATCTAATCCGTCCGCGCTCACTGAAGTTAATGTTTTATTTTGATAGTTCATATAGAATCCCACGAGCTGAGGGGAAAGAAGAGTCCGCCGCATCAAAGCCCCTCATGATGCGGTAAGCGCTGATTACTGTTGAGGGCGCTCTGGTACTCCATAGGCTCCGTTTGATGCTGAGTATTTATGAAACCCCCCCCCCACCATTCATCCCTCGGCACGGTTCGCATGACACCTTGGATTAGGGGTTTATCCATTCTTGTTTTTACTTTTCGCCATGGATAACAGCTATTAAAACCATTCTCCTTTGGGGGCTTTGGACCCTCTGCTCAGGTTCTCAGTATTTTCAGGTTCATCGTACATGCTTCTACCGAGATCCGTCATTTGCAGGCGCAGAGTTTACACTCAGCCTTCGCATGAGTGCCCCCTTCTCTGTCCGCATACGACCCTAGTTTTCACCGGTCAGCCTTCGCATGAGTGCCCCCTTCTCTGTCCGCATACGACCCTAGTTTCCATCGGTTGTCCGATATCCACTAAGGAACGTACTACCACGAGGAGGTAGAGATAGGAGTTGCTAAATAAGAGGCTGCGGAACTTCGTGGTAGCTCTGGAGCGCATGATTCAACCATTTACCATCCTGTGTATGTATGTATGTATGTATGTATGTATGTATGTATGTATGTATGTATGTATGTATGTATGTATGTATGTACGTATGTATGTATGTATGTATGTATGTATGTATGTATGTATGTATGTATGTATGTATGTATGTATGTATGTATGTATGTATTTATGTAGGTAGTTAGGTAGTTTTTTTTTTTTTGTATTGTTTATGCAGGGAGAAAATCTTCATAGACAGCACCTTCGCGGTGCCGAATAGGATTCACATGGTGCCAACATGCGCCTACCTACTAAAAACTCTCCTGCTGCCCGTTCCTGAACCCCTCCCGGAACTACCGTTAGGTTTTACTTCAGGAGGGAGGACGTGCCGAAGCACTCCGACTTAACCGTTGCGTGTGTGGGTCCACACAACACCCTTGCCTTTTCATACCGCCACTACCCTTTACCTAGGGCCTGGGCTGCCCAATCAGCCCGTTACTGACCCTAGCAACCTATGTCGGCCCTGTCGTTGCAAACGTTCTAGCCGTTGCAACTCCGTTATCACCGCGGTTACCGCCCTATCGACGGCACCCCATGCACGCTGCTCAGCGCACATTCTCTGCACGATGTTGTCGGCGTTGGTGTCTTCTCCAACGACCGCAAGCATCACCTGCCGAGTGGACGTAAACCGCGGGCAGTGAAAGATCACATGCTCCGCCGTTTCCTCGGCTACCGTGCAAACGGGGCAAAAGGGTGAATCTGCCCGCCCGCGCGTATGTAGATACTTCTTAAAGCATCCATGACCCGACAGGAACTGGGTAAGGAAAAAGTTTACCTCACCATGACCTCTGCCGATCCAGGACGATATGTTCTGGATCAGCCTATGGGTCCACCTACCATGGTCGGTGCGATCCCATTCCGCCTGCCAACGCCTAATAGAGTCCAGCCTAACTCTGTCCCTAGCGCCCCTGACGTTCCTCTGCCTATGGCACTCGATATCCTCACCTAGGAGTATGCATATTGGAATCATGGCTGCAATAACCCCAATCGCATCCAACGATATGGTACGGTAGCCGCACGCAACGCGCAATGCTAACAGCCTGAACACCTTGTTCAGGCATGCCTGATTGCGCTTACTCTCCAAAGCCGGGGCCCACGCCGGTGCACCGTATCGTAGCACCGACATGGCAACGCTGGCCATCAGGCGTCTCTTACTGCTGCTAGGACCGTAGCCGTTCGGCATGATCTTAGACAGAGCAGTGACCGCCGTTGACGCTTTACCACAAGCATAATCCACATGACTGGTGAAGTTCAGCCTGTTGTCTGTCATGACACCCAGGTACTTCACACTTCGTTTGGAGACAATCACCTGTCCCCCCACGATTATTTTTGCCTCTATGGCCGACTTTCGGTTGCTGACCATCACAGCTTCCGTCTTATGGTGGGCCAATCGCAGATTGACGCCCGCCATCCAACCCTCTATTATGCTTATGGCGTCTGATGCCAGCATTTCCACCTCTTCTAGAAACTCGCCTACCACCGTAAGGACGATATCATCGGCGAAGCCAGTAATATCGACCCCAGTGGGTAGTTCAAGCCTCAGCACCCCATCGTACATGGCATTCCAAAGCGTGGGGCCGAGAATCGAACCCTGTGGAACACCCGCTGTCACTTTGTATCTCTTCGCCCCATCCGCCGTGTCGTACACTAGCGTCCGGTTCTCGAAGTAACTCTTAAGCAACCTGCATAGATGATCCGGTACCCTCATCCTATGCAGCGCTAACGCAATTGCACCCCAGTTAGCGCTGTTAAAGGCGTTTTTGACATCGATTGTGACTATAGCACAATACCTGTCGCCGCGCCTTTTCCGTTTCATAGGCTTCTCGGCCCTCTCCACTACGGACTTTATGGCATCTACAGTGGACTTCCCCTTACGGAAGCCAAACTGCGTGTTTGCCAGTCCAACATCACTTTCCACTACAGGCGTCAGCCTGTTTAGGATTACCCGCTCTAGCAATTTGCCTAGCGTGTCCAATAGGCAAATTGGCCTGTACGACGAGGGATCCCCAGGCGGTTTCCCCGGCTTTGGCAGCAGTACCAATCTTTGGACTTTCCATTTGTCTGGAAATTCGCATACCTCTAGGCAACTCTGAAGCGTCTCTCTAAACATATCGGGATACGCTTGGATCGCCGCTTTGAGTGCCTCGTTCGGAATCCCGTCAGGACCGGGCGCTTTCTTCGATTTCAAACCCCTGGCAATTACGATGAGTTCCTCATTCGTGACCGGAGTGAGGACATCATTCGATTGACCGTACGGGGTCGGAGGCCACCAAACTGGATCGTGTTGCGGAAAGAGCCCTTCCACGATGACTTTCAGTTTTTGGGGGCAGGTTTCCTGCGGCGCAGATGTACCCTTCATCTTTTTCATTACCACCTGGTATGCACCACCCCAGGGGTTTGAATCCGCATCGCGACATAGCTCCTGGAAACAGGATTTCTTGCTACGCCTAACCTCTTTCTTAAGCGCCGACCTTGCCGCTCTAAGATCAACTCCCCGAGCTTCAGCATCTGCATCGGTCCGGGCCCTCTGCGCTAGCCTTCTCGCTCTGTGGCACCTGGAACGGAGCTGGGCAATGGTATCACTCCACCAGTATACCGAGCGACGACCGTTCATTGGCTGCCCCGTCCTGGGCATAGTGGTATCACATGCCCGTACTAGGACGTTGGTCAGCTCACGAGCACTCAGGTTCGAGCGGGTGCTCTCTGCACTGAGTGCTTCAACGAACAGGTCTTTGTCGAAGGCCTTCACTTTCCACCTCCTCCCTGTCGACTTCGCCCCGCGTGGCCGTAGCGCCCGTCGTTCAATCGTGTACCGTATAGCTTGGTGGTCACTATGCGTGTACTCATCTGACACCCTCCAGCCCATGTTGTCAAGCAACGTTGGGCTGCAGAAGGTGATGTCGATGATCGATTGTTGTACCCCCCTACAAAAGGTACTGACGGATCCCACGTTAGCCAGACTTACATCTAGCTTGGACAGAGCTTCCAACAAGCTTTGTCCCCTCGGAGTAGTGCACCTGCTACCCCATTCGACAGCCCAAGCATTGAAGTCTCCTCCAATGACAACGGGCTTGCGGCCCGTGAGTTCGTCGGTGAGCACGTCCAGCATCCGGTCAAACTGCTCCGGCGACCACCTAGGTGGAGCGTAGCAGCTACAGATGCAGACGCCATCGACCACCGCGATCACGAACCCCTCTTGGTCGGACGACACCACCTCCTGGATCGGGTATCTACCCATCACAGCGATCGCTGCCATCCGACCCTTATCGATAACCCAGTTAGCGCCTCCACGGGGGACCCGGTAGGGATCCGCGATAATGGCAATATCGCACCCCGTCTCGGCTGCCGTTTGCCAAAGCAACTCCTGTGCCGTTTCACAGTGGTTTAGGTTAATCTGTATAACCTGCACCCTTATCGTTGCAATGCCCGCCTATAAGCCGCACACAGTGGACCACCTGTGGCATGCTTATTTCCCGCATCGACTGTGCAGAGCATGCACCTGGGGGGTTTGCTACATCCCCTGGCGAAGTGGCCATCTTCGCCGCACCGCCTGCACAGCTTGGACCGATCGGGGGCCTTACACTTGGCCGCCCGATGGCCAAAGCCCATACACCTGAAACAGCGTTCGATACGCCGTTTCGACACCAGTGTACACACTGACCATCCTACCTTAATTTTGCCAGACGCCAACATCTTGTTGGCGATTGCCTCTGGCACGTTTAAAGTCGCGGTTTGCATATCTCCATATGCCTTCCGCAAGCGGATGTCTGCGGGTGCCACATCAACCTTAAGCTGATCCCGCATAGCCTCACTCAGGTCAACTGTCGTCGTAATCTCGTCGAGGTTTTTACACTCGACCAGAACACGCTGCGACAGCGCCTTGACCTGGCCCGCTTCGCCCAGGGACTGCTCAACCAGTTCCTGGTAATTCGAACTCTGGACCGTTGGGTCCTTTCTAAGTTCGAAAAGCATATCCCCTGCCTGGGTTCGGCGGGTCTTTACAACGTTGGCCCCAAGCTCCTGCAACTTGGGGTCCACACGAACCTTGCGCAGTAGATCAGCATACGACAGCTTGCCTGTCAGCTTCACTACTAAGGCGTCGCCCTTATGGACGCGCCTTGGCTTTGGCTTTGCAGCCGCAGCCTCGCTCGGTTTCGGCCTCGGCGGTTTAGGCGGTTTACGCCTAACCACCTGCCAATCCTCTTCCCCGGTCCCGGAAGCACCATCCGGGACCGCCCCCGCACGTTCGCTGGTAGAGGCGCGAGCCGAAGTCCGCTGCCTCTTGGCCACCAGCGTTGGTCCATGGTCGGGCGTAGCCGCCTTACGCTTGGCAAGCGGCGTACGCGCCTGACTAGGCATGGCCACAGCCTTAGCGGCTATGACCTGAGCTTCGGCGATTTCGCATCGCTGCAGAAGCTCTTGCCTCTCCACCTCGGCAGCTATGACGGTAGAGCGGAGGCTCACCGCCAGCTTTTTAATGTCGAGGTGGACATTTGACCTAGAGTTGATGAACGAGTACAACTCGTCCACCAACTTTTTGGCTTCCTCCAGCTTGCTACTGGCTGGAGGAAGCCCGACTTCGCCCTCAGGAGGGTGCACCATGCCCTCCGTTGACATTTGCCTACCGCTGTCGCTCGCCTTCTTGGCTGAGCTGGCAGCGATGGCCACCGGCGTTCTAACTGGGGTGTTAGTCCTAGGTGGTGTCAACTTCCTCTTCGGTATCGCTCCCGTTTTCGGGGGGCTTCCCTGTATGGGCTGTGCCCCCGACTTCGGCGGGCTTCCCTTCTTGGGTCGCGCCCCCGATAACGGGGGGCTACCTGTCTTTGCTGTTGGTGACCTAGCCAACTTACTACTTTTGGCAAAGATATCATCTTTGCCACTAGTAGCACCCGTATTCGATCCCTCTTTGAAATTTAAAAATTTTTCCATTCGAAAGGGTCCCAACTCTAGGCCGCTATCTCCACTCGTAATTGTGTAGTCGCCTTAACGATCCCATGGTGATCTATGCAAGCAGGGAGGCCATGGCTAGGGACACTCCCCCCTACCCTTCATGGGGGCAGGGATGTCAGCATCCGATCGGCGTTAGTCAGGAATGTATCATCTGAGCCTACACCACCGCACTTTGACGTGAGTGACGAGCTTTGAACGTACCTAGAGACCAGCCACGGTTTTAACGGGACGGAAGGCAGCTGTACCATTAGCCTACTCGCCGTTTCGGGAAGGTATCACCCTTCCTTACATAAGGTAGTAGAATAGCACAGCCGTCAGCCCTGTAGCGCCAAATCCAAACGATTATTCCCGCCCGTCCAGTACACCGTAATTAGGATCTTCCTGGAACCGATCCTAATGTGCCCATGGCACTCCTGACCTGGCTTTTTTGCTTAAAGTCCTGAGCTCTAACAGGACGCTACTACGTCCGCAGCTGGCTTATAGGAATTGAGCTCCGCTCGCCTCTTTACGCCACTGCGCCACGCTAACCGCAAACACTACGGCGCCCGCAGCTGGCTTATAGGAGTTGAGCCCCGCTCGCCTCTTTACACCACTACGCCACGCTACCCTCAGGCACAAAGTGCCCCCCTTTCCCTGTTAGCACACAACTGAGGGTGCAACCAAAGACTGGTATTTGGTTGACCCTAGGCCCAGTTGCGTCCCGGCCGGTACCGCGTGGAGGTAGGGATAAGAGTTCCCGCTCCCATCGTAATGGCTATTCGGAGTCGCGCAAAGTCGAATGCGACTTTGTTCGGCGCCTTAACCTCGCTGAGTTAGGGCCTTAACCGGCCAGGTAGTTAGGTATGTATGTATGTATGTATGTATGTATGTATGTATGTATGTATGCATGTATGTATGTATGTATGTATGTATGTATGTATGTATGTATGTATGTAGGTAGGTAGGTAGGTAGGTAGGTAGATAGGTAGGTAGGTAGGTAGGTAGGTAGGTAGGTAGGTAGGTAGGTAGGTAGGTAGGTAGGTAGGTAGGTAGGTAGGTAGGTAGGTAGGTAGGTAGGTAGGTAGGTAGGTAGGTAGGTAGGTAGGTAGGTAGGTAGGTAGGTAGGTAGGTAGGTAGGTAGGTAGGTAGGTAAGTAAGTAAGTAAGTAAGTAAGTAAGTAAGTAGGTAAGTGGGTAGGAAGGTAGGTATGAAGGTAGGTGGACAGGTAGGCAGGTGTGCGTGTAGGTAGGTAGGTAGGTAGGTATGTATGTAGGTAGGTATGTGGGTTGGTATGTATGTAGGTAGGTGTGCAGGTAGGTAGGTAGGTAGGTGGGTAGGCAGGCAGGTAGGCAGGTAGGTATGTATGTATGTAGGTAGGTGTGCAGGTAGGTAGGTAGGTAGGTGGGTAGGCAGGCAGGTAGGCAGGTAGGTATGTATGTAGGTAGGTAGGTAGGTAGGTATGTATGTATGTATGTAGGTAGGTAGGTAGGTAGGCAGGCAGGCAGGTAGGTAGGTAGGTAGGTAGATAGATAGATAGATAGGTAGGTAGGTATGTGGGTTGGTTGGTGGTAGTATGCATGTATGTATGTATGTATGTATGTATGTATGTATGTATGTATATATGTATGTATGTATGTATGTATGTATGTATATATGTAAGTATGTATGCATGTATGCATGTATGTATGCATGTATGTTTTTTTTGTATTGTTTATGCAGGGAGAAAATCTTCATAGACAGCACCTTCACGGTGTCGAATAGGATTCACATGGTGCCAACATGCGCCTACCTACTAAAAACTATCCTGCTGCCCGTTCCTGAACCCCTACCGGAACTACCGTTAGGTTTTACTTCAGGAGGGAGGACGTGCCTAAGCACTCCAACTTATCCGTTGCGTATGTGGGTTCACACAACACCGTTGTCATTTCATACCGCCAGTACCCTTCACCTAGGGCCTGGGCTGCCCAATCAGCCCATTACTGACCCTAGCAAGCTATGTCAGGCCCTGTCGTTGCAATCGTTCTAGCCATTGCAACTCCGTTATCACCACCGTTGCCGCCCTATCGACGGCACCCCATGCGCGCTGCTCTGCGCACATTCTCTGCACAATGTTGTCGGCGTTGGTGTCTTCCCCAACGACCACCAGCATCACCCGCCGAGTGGGCGTGAACCGCGGGCAGTGAAAAATCACATGCTCCGCCGTTTCCTCGGCTACCGTGCAAACGGGGCAAAAGGGTGAATCTACCCGCCCGCGCGTATGTAGATACTTCTTAAAGCATCCATGACCCGACAGAAACTGGGTAAGGAAAAAGTTTACCTCACCATGACCTCTGCCGATCCAGGACGATATGTTCTGGATCAGCCTATGGGTCCACCTACAATGGTCGGTGCGATCCCATTCCGCCTGCCAACGCCTAATAGAGTCCAGCCTAACTCTGTCCCTAGCGCCCCTGACGTTCCTCTGCCTATGGCTCTCGATATCCTCACCTAGAAGTATGCATATTGGAGTCATGGCTGCAATAACCCCAATCGCATCCAACGATATGGTACGGTAGCCGCACGCAACGCGCAATACTAACAGCCTGAACACCTTGTTCAGACATGCCTGATTGTGCTTACTCTCCAAAGCCGGGGCACACGCCGGTGCACCGTATCGTAGCACCGACATGGCAACGCTGGCCATCAGGCGTCTCTTACTGCTGCTAGGACCGTAGCCGTTCGGCATGATCTTAGACAGCGCAGTAACCGCCGTTGACGCTTTACCACAAGCATAATCCACATGGCTGGTGAAGTTCAGCCTGTTGTCTGTCATGACAACCAGGTACTTCACACTTCGTTGGGAGACAATCACCTGTCCCCCCACGATTATTTTGCCCTCTAGGGCCGACTTGCAGTTACTGACCATCACCGCTTCCGTCTTGTGGTGGGCCAATCGTAGATTGACGCCCGCCATCCAACCCTCTATTATGCTTATGGCGTCTGATGCCAGCATTTTCACCTCCTCTAGAAACTCGCCTACCACCGTAAGGACGATATCATCAGCTCACGAGCACTCAGGTTCGAGCGGGTGCTCTCTGCACTGAGTGCTTCAACGAACAGGTCTTTGTCGAAGGACTTCACTTTCCACCTCCTCCCTGTCGACTTCACCCCGCGTGGCCGTTGCGTCCGTCGTTCAATCGTGTACCGTATAGCTTGGTGATCGCTATGCGTGTACTCATCTGACACCCTCCAGCCCATGTTGGCAAGCAACGTTGGGCTGCAGAAGGTGATGTCGATGATCGATTGTTGTACCCCCTACAAAAGGTACTGACGGATCCCACGTTAGCCAGACTTACATCCAGCTTGGACAAAGCTTCCAGCAAGCTTTGTCCCCTCGGGGTAGTGCACCTGCTACCCCATTCGACAGCCCAAGCATTGAAGTCTCCTCCAATGACAACGGGCTTGCGGCCCGTGAGTTCGTCGGTGAGCACGTCTAGCACCTAGGTGGATCGTAGCAGCTACAGATGCAGACGCCATCGACCACCGCAATCACGAACCCGTCTTGGTCGGACAACACCACCTCCTGGATCGGGTATCTACCCATCACGGCGATCGCTGCCATCCGACCCTTGTCGATTACCCAGTTAGTGGTGCCACGGGGGACCCGGTAGGGATTCGCGATAATGGCAATATCGCACCCCGTTTCGGCTGCCGTTTGCCAAAGCAACTCCTGTGCCGTTTCACAGTGGTTTAGGTTAATCTGTATAACCTGCACCATTATCGTTGCAAGGCTCGCCTATAAGCTGCACACAGCTGGCCGCCTGTGGCATGCTTATTTCCCTCTTCGGCTGTGCAGAGTAAGCACCTGGGGGGTTTGCTGGGGGGTATCCCCTGGCGAAGTGGCCATCTTCGCCGCACCGCCTGTACAACTTAGACCGATCGGGGGCCTTACACTTGGCCGCTCGATGGCCAAAGCCCATACACCTGAAACAGCGTTCTATACGCCGTTTCGACATCAGTGTACATACTGACCACCCCACCTTTATTTTGCCAGACGCCAACATTTTGTTGGCGATTTCCTCTGGCACGTTTAAGGTTGCGTTTTCCATATCTCCATATGTCTTCCGCAACCGGATGTCTGCGGGTGCCACATCAACTTTATGCTGATCCGCAGAGCATCCCTCAGGTCAACTGCTGTCGTAATCTCGCCGAGGTTTTTACATCCGTTGACATTTTCCTACCGCTGTCGCCCGCCCTCTTGGCAGAGCTAGCAGCGGTGGCCACCGGCGTTCTAACTGGGGTGTTAGACTTTAATGGAGTCAACTTCCTCTTCGGTATCGCCCCCGTTCGTTTTCGGGGGGCTTCCCTGTATGGGGTATGTATGTATGTATGTATGTATGTATGTATATATGTATATATGTATATATGTATATATGTATATATGTATATATGTATGTATGTATGTATGTATGTATGTATGTATGTATGTATGTATGTATGTATGTATGTATGTATGTATGTATGTATGTATGTATGTATGCATGTATGTATATATGTATGTATGTATGTATGTATGTATGCATGTATGCATGTATGCATGTTTTCATGTATGCATGTATGCATGTATGCATGTATGCATGTATGCATGTATGCATGTATGCATGTCGAGAGGTGTACTGCTTGGGAAGTGCTCTTCACCATAACTTGCACTCCGTCACAGCCACCCTCGCAGGATTTCTCATTAATGATGAATGCTTTCACCCATCGAGACGTGTACCGATTGGAAAGTGCCTACGTTCATAACGTGCACCCCGTCACGGCCACTCGTGGTTCTTTACTCCCTTCGAGACGTGTACTGATTGGTAGACGTGTACTGATTGGTATGTATGTATGTATGTATGTATGTATATATGTATGTATGTATGAATGTATGTATGAATGTATGTATGTATGTATGTATGTATCTCAGGATTGAGCAGGATACGCTAGCCAGAAGACACCTCTTGCTGCTGCTTGGACCAGCACTGTTCGGCATGATTCTGGAAATCGCGTTGAAGGCCTTGGCCGCCTTGTTGCAGGCATAGTCGTCGACGTGGTTGTTGAAGTTCAACCGATCGTCAGCCATCACACCCAAGTATTTCAGCACACGCTTAGAGGCTATAGTGTGCTCACCAACGTTGAGTTTCAACCGTTGCACCGCTCTACAGTTGCTAACTAATAGTACCTCTGTTTTGTGGTGGGCTATTTGCAACTTTACTCCTTTCATCCAGGTTTCGATCGCGTCTATTGTCTGGGATGCCAGCATTTCAACTTCCTCCAAAGTTTCATCCATTACCGTCGTTACGATATCGTCCGCGAAGTCGACGATTTTCACACCTCTAGGCAGTTTCAGTGTTAGTACGCCGTTGTACATAGCATTCCAGAGCGATGGACTGAGAAGTGAGCCTTGTGGAGCCCCCGCGGTAACCCTGAACGCCTTCTGGTCGATGTTCGTTTCATAAACCAGAAAGCGGTTCTGGAAATAGCTATTGAGGATCCTACACAGATAGGCAAGGACCCTCATTGCGTACAGCGCTGCAGCGATAGCTTGCCAACTGACGCTATTGAAAGCGTTCTTAACGTCAATCGTGATTACGGCGCAGTGTCGATTTCCTCTTTTCTGCTTAATTGCCTTCTCAGGTCTTACGATCCATGTACGTATGGCGTCTACCGTACACTTTCCTTTCCTGAATCCGAATTGCCTCTCTGACAGTCCATGTTCGCTCTCCGTGTATTTTGTAAGCCGGTTGAGAATAATTCTCTCCAAGAGTTTACCGAGTGTGTCCAGCAGACAGATGGGTCTGTAAGCGCCTGGATCTCCTGAGGACTTTTCTGGTTTCGGTAGGAGTACTAACTTCTGTGTCTTCCATGGATCTGGAGAGCAACCTTCCTGCAGACATGTTTGTAAAACCGATCTAAACATGTCAGTTACATTGCAAAATTGAAGCCAAGCAAACTAATAGTAAAATTTTGAAATTAATCATTTTGTTGTAGATATCCTTTTTCTTCACAAGCGAAGTATAATAATAATTTTCTGACCTCTTGTTTTTCAAAGATGCTAGCTTTTGAACGCATTGTATTTTTTTTGTATGCCAGAAGGGCATTGGGTTGAAGTGGAACATAGAGCGCGTGACTACCATTATATGATAATTAGGGTTTTTAGGTATTTTTTATGATCGAAGGATGCCAAAAGGTAACTCGCGTAAGTATAGTTTTCGATGTAAGTGCCAAATTGAAACGTTTGTCTCAGGATGGCTTTCGGGCATTGCAACAAATATCTATCGGTATCTAATAACTGCTCGCGCTATTTCGGACAAATCGAATAGGTTAATAGCACATAAGCTTCGGTATCAATGAACTGATTTCTCATAGTTTTTTTATATCAATATTTCGATATCAAGATTTCTTAAAATTGAAAAGGATAAAAGGATAATTGAAACACTCCAAATATTAAAAAAACAAAATAGAAAGCATCGTAAAGTTTATACATAATTATGATCTAGTAACAGAATTATCACACAAAAAGATCATAAAAAAGAATTAATAAGAGTGTTGAACGTAACAAAATATCCCGCAACACTGTCGATTTATAAGAGAGAGAATTCCACGTGGTAAGAAAAAGAAATAAAACAGTTGATTTTGTACCGTTGAAGAGAACAGACGATTGTTTTTCTTCCCATAGTTTTGTTCGAATATACAGTCCACAATTCTTTCCCGTGTTGTGCAAGAACATTTCTAATGCTTCGAACCGGTTTTAAGTGATTATCGGGAAGTTGACCAACTTTCGTGCCAAGATAGTTGGATTTCGTGAGTGTACCGGACGTTTCCGGGAAAATCGCCTAATGTAAAAGGCAGAACCGCTTCTAGAAAGTGACGCCATTTTAAACGAACGAAGAACCAGTGAGCGCGCAAAAGAAAAAACAAAAGAAAAAAGAAGAAATGAAGAAAATGAATGAAGAACTAAAAGTGATCAAAATCCAATTGGATGCAATAAGAAGAAAATTGAACAGGGTGCATATAGGTCTCGAAGTGAATGCCGAAGAACCGAATCTAAATTTGAGAAGCAGGCATTTTCTGCAATTGCAGCTGAAAACGATTGAAGAGGCGTTAACTGGATACAACGCACATCAGCAGCGTCTCTACAGTCTGGACGTAAGCGATGATGCTCGCGAAGAATCGGAGGTGATGTATGTTCAATTTGAGCAGCAACATGATGAGTTATACGTTTTTATTACTAAATTGCTGGATGATATCGTCAAAAGTGAAAATTTTCCGGTAGTAACAGCGCTAAATCCAGTGTCGCCGTTTCCAGTAGCTGATGCTGTATCGATGCATTTACCTCCGCTCAGGGTGCCCTTGCCATCCTTTGATGGCACATATGAGAACTGGTTCGCTTTCAAATCGATGTTCGAGACTATTATGAACCGCTATCAGTCTGAATCTCCAGCGATTAAACTATACCACCTTCGCAATTCCCTGGTAGGCAAGGCAGCAGGAATAATTGATCAAGAGATAATTAACAACTATGATTATGCCGCGGCGTGGACGACATTAACTGAACGATTCGAGGACAAACGGTTAATCATTGATAAGCATATTGATAATCTGTTCGATCTTCCAAAGATGATGAGTGAGAATGCAACTGATTTGCGAAAGTTGATAGACGTCTGTTCGAGAAACGTTGATGCTCTTAAAAATCTCGAGCTCCCAGTACAGGGATTAGGAGAGAGTATGCTAATTAATCGAATCGCTAAAAAGCTAGACGACGAAACACGCAAAGCTTGGGAATTAGGTCAAGCGGCCAACGATATACCGGATTATGAAACAACTATGGAATTTCTAAAGACAGATGTCGAGTGTTGGAAAAGATCCGCCTTTTGGAGAGGCGCATCGCTAAATCCAACGCACCAATAAGACTATCAAAACCGAGCATTGAAACGAGAACCAAGAGTAGTAGTCTGGTTGCCACAGCCGAAAAATGTCCTCAGTGTTCGAATAGCCATGAATTATGGAAATGTGACATTTTTAAGAAAGCAAGTCTCTCGGATCGGTACGGATCGGATCCGCCGTATCGGAGCGTGCTTTAACTGCCTTCAAAGGGGGCACCGAACAGTAGAATGTTCATCAGAACACTCATGCAAGAAGTGCAAGAAAAGGCATCATACCTTCCTGCACCCGAATGAGCCTTCCATAAAAATAAACGACTCTTTATCCATAGAATCGACGGATTCAAAAAACGGTCAGCAGAACCAAGACCGTGGTGCATCGACTGAACCAAGTACTTCAAGTCCTGAAACCAGTAAAGAAGAACGGCAATCTAATTTTTGTACTCGGCCCAAGACGGGTAAACAAATATTACTCTCAACAGCTGTGGTTCTAGTCTATGGGAAAGCGAACGAACCGTTCCCATGCAGAGTGCTGCTCGATTCCGGTTCGCACGCCAGCTTCGTTTCGGAACACTTTGCTATGTTATTGGGATTGAAAAGACAACCTGCTAACTATTCGATTGGTGGGTTGAACGAAACGCAAACGAAGGTTCGATTTAAGATACACACAAAATTGAAATCCAGAATAACTGATTACACTACTTGCCTAGAATTGCTTGTGGTACCGAAAATAACAGAAGAGCTCCCAGTTACCAAAATTGATTCCAAATCGCTAATGATACCTAGTGACGTGCAGTTGGCTGATCCGTATTTTGGGACTCCAGATAGGATCGATATGTTATTAGGTGCTGAAATATTCTACGAGTTGCTGAAATCAGGACGTCTACAGATGCCGAACTGTTCAGCAGTGCTTCAAGATACCCAATTTGGATGGGTTCTCAGCGGTTCAGTACCTGGTAAAGAAGGCAAAGGACCCCCTAGTTCGTTTTGCTTACGAGCTGAAGAAGATATCGATAAACTTGTCAGGCGATTCTGGGAAATTGAAACATTGAGTGATTCTGAAAAGCGAATTGAGTCAACTGAAGAAGCTTGTTTAAATTATTTTCGTGAAACTCATGAGCGGACTACAGAGGGGCGATTTGTTGTTCGTCTTCCGTTTAACGACTTGAAATCCCAACTAGGTGACTCACGAACGATGGCCACAAGACGTTTTTTGTCACTCAAAAAGAGGTTAAATAGAGTCCCAGAGCTAAAAGAGCAATACATGGCATTTCTACGAGAATATGAGAATCTTGGGCACCTTAAATTGAACAATGACACGACTAATGAAGATCCAAATTCGGTATTTTATCTTCCACATCATTATGTCTTGAAGCCTAGTAGTACTACAACAAAACTTCGAGTAGTGTTCGATGGATCTGCTGAATCGAACACTGGTTTTTCCATCAACCAAACTCAGATGATCGGGCCTACAGTACAGAATGATTTGATGAGCATAGTGTCGAACTTCAGGGTGTTCAAGTACGTCTTCACAGCGGACATTCCTAAGATGTATCGTCAAGTTCGGATACATCGAGATGATACACGATACCAGAGGGATTGTCAACAGGTATGATAGCAATCCGCCCCTTCGGACGTATGATTTACAAACGGTAACATACGGGTTGGCATCGTCACCGTTCTTGGCTACGATGGCGCTACTCCAGTTGGCGAACGATGAGGAGCAGCAGTTTCCTCTTGCGGCCTCTGCAGTCAAGAAGTGTTTTTATATCGATGACGTACTGTCTGGAGCAAACACAATGGAAGAAGCAATAGATCTCAGAAATCAAATTATCGCATTACTAGAGAAAGGTTGCTTCAGTATTACAAATTCTGTTCAAATTCCGAAAAGTTACTGGAAGAGGTACCGAAAGTAATGCGAGAATGTAGTATAGACATCCAGGATCCCACCATAAACACAGTAATCAAAACCTTAGGTGTAGCCTGGCGTCCACAGGAGGATTGTTTTACGTTTGTTGTTCCAGAGGTTGTATTTGGAGAACATGATGCATTCACGAAGCGGTTGGTACTCAGTCAAATCGCGAAGATTTTTGATCCGTTGGGTTTTGTGGGCCCAGTGATAACAATTGCCAAAATAATTATGCGCGAATTGTGGGGTCTCAATCTAGATTGGGATCAACCTGTCCCCACTGAAATGGCGAATCTCTGGATAGATTTTCGAAAACAGTTACGCTCCTTAAATGAACTAACGATACCGAGGTGGATTTTGTCTAACGAAACATGCATTATAACGCTCCACGGATTTGCAGACGCGTCAGATTTGGCATACGGCGCTTGTCTATACACCAGATTAGTGAAAGATGATGGATCTGCTGTCATGAAATTGATCTGTAGTAAGTCCAAGATTCTTCCAAAAAAAAGGGTAAACAGAAGGATGCCGCGAGCAGAATTCTTAGCAGCTCAGCTTCTTTCAAGGCTTACAGTGATGCAAATGGATGCTCTTGATGTCAGATTCGATTCCGTGGTGCTTTGGAGCGATTCACAGATAGTCCTGTGTTGGTTATGTAAGCCTCCCGACTCTCTTACTGCTTACGTCGGGAACAGAGTTCGAGAAATTCAACAGCTCACGGAACGATTCAACTGGAAATACATTCCTTCTAAATTTGATCCTGCCGATACGATTTCCAGAGGTATGCAGCCAGGAAACTTGATAACGCATGATTTGTGGTGGAATGGCCCATCAATTCTTCGATGTCCCGATTGATACTTTGACGAACCGATTCCTATGGCGGAAGAAGAATTACCAGAACTTCGAAATTTTTCGGTAATGAATACACAAGATTATCCTAGATTGGAACTTTTCAATCGAATGAGCCGATACAATATCATTCAACGTGCAAGGCATATGTTGTTCGTTTCTGTGACTACATTAAGAATAACTTTGAGGGAAATCTTTGACCAAGGGATTACCCACTACATCTGAAATGATTAGAGCGACCACATTGATAATACGGCTGATACAGAAGGAAGCCTTTACATTGGAAGTTAACATATTGAGAACAGGGAAAGACTACAAGTTCCCAACACGTAATTTGAATCCCTTTATAGACGAAGATGGAATTTTACGAGTGGGTGGTCGCTTGAAAAACGCGGCAATCCCGTACCCACACAAACATCAAGCTCTATTACCTGAAAAACATCCATGGACGGTGACATTGATACGACATTTACATTGCTCAAATATGCATATTGGACAACGAGGTCTTTTGGGTGTCGTTCGTCAGCAATATTGGCCAATGAATGCGAAGAACGTGATTCGAAGAATCATTCATCAATATATCCCTTGCTTTCGTGCAAGGCCGACTAAATCCTCTCAAATAATGGGAAATTTGCCAGACTATCGAGTACAACCTTCGCCAGTTTTTTCGCATACGGGGATAGACTTTGCAGGCCCGTTTAAAATTCGATCGAATACGAAGTTAAGGAATGCTGCAGTATTGAAAGGATATGTATGCGTGTTCGTATGTATGGCTACGCGTGCTCTACATCTTGAAGCAGTTTCCGATTTGACGTCCGAAGGTTTTCTGGGAGTTCTACAACGTTTTGTAAGCCGCCGCGGACTCGTTGAAAAGTTATATTCTGACAACGCTACTAATTTCGAAGGCGCGAACAACGAGATGAATAGATTTGCTGCCCTATTCCGAGAAGAGCAACATCAACGGAAGCTCAATGAGTTTTGTGCTGTACGATCCATCGAGTGGTCATTCATTCCGCCACGCAGTCCGCATTTCGGCGGAATCTGGGAGGCCGGCGTAAAGTCGGTGAAATCACATCTCAAGTTGGTATTGGCGGAACATAATTTATCGTTTGAGCAGTTTTCAACCGTGCTGGTGCAAATAGAGTTGGTGCACTTCTTGGTGCAGTTTACGGATCGCTTATACCCATTGATGGAGTTGAGCGGAATAGTTGTAATCCTGTGCCCCAATTCGGTACTACATGGTTTATAAAGCCAATGACCGTTTTGGGATTTAGGCTCCATACCTGATATGGAGTAAGAAGGAAACTTCCTAAGAAGTTGTGCCTTGATAATGCAAGAGCTCCGCAATAGCAGAGCAGATGCGCTGAACTTTCAGGTTCAGAGTTACAAAAGCGGCAGGTGTCGGATGATACCTTGCCGATATTCTTTAAATGATAAAGAGCGGGGCTGTGTCCTGTTAGGAGTCCCGTGATCGTGCGTAGTTCACTACGAGTTAAATGGAGTAGTTTTTTAGCTACTACAGGATTTGGGTAGATAAACTAATTTGGACACGCATTTGGCGGACTTGAGTGCCAGTAGTGCTGCTTGGCTGTGTGTGAAGATACCGATTTTCGCATGCCTGTACTTTCGTTTCACGCATATTGTCGCACAGATGTATATGGCATATATTTCGGCTTGAAAAACGGTGGGCCACTTTCCTAATGAGATAGTTTCCCTGATGCCGGGTCCGTAGACTTCGGAGCCTGTGCAGGCCCCCATTTTTGAACCATCTGTAAAAAAAACATAGTTCCTGATGGAAGATCTGGCCCTCCATTATTCTACATTGAGCGATCTGTTTCAATCACCTCATATGGAACGTCCATATTGTGCCTGGCTTCCATGCAGTCAGAGACTGAAGTTATTAAGGGTGTCAGATTGAATTCCCGAAGTATGCCGAGATGACCGATTTGGTCACCTTCGAGTATGGTTGTACTCCTTTGCAACCGTAGTGCGCCGAGCTCTGCTTTCTTCTTCACATGAAGATTCAAAGGCAGTAAGCATAGCATTGCCTCCATGGCTGCAGTAGGTGTTGTACGCATGGCACTGGTAACTGTAAGACAGGCCAAGCGCTGTACTTTGTTTAGTTTGGCTTGGGCTGTTACCTCATTCACCTTTGGCCACCATACGACTGCAGCATAGGTTATCCTAGGCCGTGTAACCAGAAGGCTAGTTGAAGTTTCAATCTCCTGGTTTTGCCAAACAGTGACTTGCATGCCCAGATAGCCGAAGTTGCTCTCTTAACAGCATAATCTAGGTGGGCAGCCCAGTTCAGTTTTTTATCGAGAATTATTCCGAGGTGTTTGACTTCATTACTGAAGCCCAGTCTGACACCATTCAGTATAGAGGGAGTAATGGTATGTTTCCTTCGCCTAGTGAATGGTATAACGACTGTTTTGGTGGGATTTACATTAAGTCCCTCTTGTGAGCACCATAACATGGTGGTGTTTAGAGCTCCTTGCAAGTGACTTGACAATACTGCGTCAAACTTTCTTCTGACGATAAGTACAACGTCGTCGGCGTAAGCAATGGTCTCATAACCAAGCTGTGATAGCTTGTAAAGGAGTGCATCGACCACCAGTGACCAGAGCAGGGGGGAGAGAACTCCTCCTTTTGGACATCCATTGATCACCGAAATCGTGACCGACGTATCTCCCAATGATGCTGTAATTTGTCTGCTCGAGAGCATTGCTTGAATCCAGCTCATTGTAGTGTGGTCGATTCTCTTTTGACAGAGAGCCGTATTAATTGACGCGTAGGACGTGTTATCGAAAGCGCCTTCAATATCATGAAAAGCACAAAGTGTCGTCGCTTGATATTTGAGCGATTTCTCAATTAACGTCACTAAGCAGTGCAGTGCGGTTTCCGTAGATTTACCGTGTTGGTCAGACTTATCGGTCTGAAAGCCTTAGGCGTGGTTTTTTTTTGCCAGCCTTAGGTATGAACACCACCCTTACTTTCCGCCAATTCTCTGGGATATACCCCAAAGTGAAACTAGCTCGAAAGAGGTTGATGAGCTCGGACATTATAACACCGTCCGTTTTACCTTTGTTATACTATATAACAAAGGTTTAGAAATTGGTCGAAAAACACGAAATTGATCCGAGGCCCGGAGGGCCGAATCACATATACCAATCGATAGAGCTCGACGAACTGAGCAATGTCTGTGTGTGTGTGTGTGTATGTGTGTATGTGTGTGTGCAGCTAATTTTCTATCGCCTGTTTTTCGAAGGTGGCTGCACCGATTTGACCGCTTTTACTTTTGTTTGAAAGGTATTATTGCCTAGTATATCACTATTGAATTGCTTTGCGGTCCGACGTTTCGTTTAAAAGTTATAAGCAAAAATGTGAAAACTACGTGACACGCGTTTCTCCGGAACTACGCAACCAATTTTAACGATCTTAGTACCAAACGAAAGCTCATGCTATTACTAAACTTTTTACCAAGTTTTATTGAAAACGGACAAGCAGTTTAAAAGTTAGCCTTAAAAAACCTGTTTTGACTAGGTACAAATGATCGCCTGTTTCTCAGAGTTGGCTGAACCGATTTATGCGCTATTATTCTCATTTGAAAGGTAATATAGCCTAATAGATCACTATTGATTTGTTTTTTGATTGGACGTTTAATTCAAAAGTTATGAGCAATCGTATACAACACATTAAAATTTACAATTATTTTCGACGATTTCATCTTAGATAATTTATCTAGTTTAAATTAGTTTGGCATCAAATTAGAGGTTTTATTGCTGCAAATATATCTGCAAAATTTCAGAAGAATTGGTTTTGCAGGCCTTGAACACTCGCGCCAACTCTTGTTGTTGCTCGCACGAGACAATAGCCCTAAACCAAAAAAAAACGTGCGCATTAGAGTTTTGACTAGGAAAACTTGGATTTAGGCTTATCGCACCTTTGGAAGAGTTTCTTGAAATTGCAAGCTCTATCGTCTGGTAGAATTTAAATTTTGATTAATCCCCATAAAAGTGAAATAAAAAAAATGTTTTTCTTCAGTTAAGATATAACACATTGATGTGTTCTGTAAAGTTTAAGAGCATATTGTTGTGCAAAGCCTAAATTACTGCTACGAAGAATCGTCTATGTCTTGGATGTTTGGCCCACCGAATGCGACTGGCTGCTCAGCAGTCAGGTCTTTGAACGCAGTCGGAATCTAGACGACACCGACGATTGCCGATACGATGATGCACCGAACTCTTCAGACAGTTCGTCGCATCGGTCGCACAGTGTGTTGCTGCCGAGATGGTATATTGCGCGTGGCATTTTCTGATGCTGGGATAAGCGATATTCTGTACCGGGGGCATTCAACCCCCACATCTCTCCTCTTCTCACAAGATAAAATATGATAAAAAAACTACTACTTTATACATAAACAAGTCTAACTTACACACTTCAAATCCTTAGCAATTCCGAAATTCGTTTTAAGAACCCAATTTATTGGTACCTAGTTAGGTGTACCTGGTGAAAACGAACGGATATCCTAGCGCATTTTTTTCATATCATTAACTTTTTCTGAGAGGAAATACGAGTTTCCGGATCTTTCGGCATTGAAGATGATTCGACTCGTAGGGTAAGCTTAAAAGCAACATTAACTTCACGTAACTGCTGTTTTTGTTGTTGTTTTCCAATAAAGCGAAAAATTACCCTTCCTTTTAGTCTGTCAAGTAAATTTTTCTTTGAACACTTTGTTGTGTTTTTCTGAGCCCCCGGGTTGTCTGACTGAAAACTTTGCCGATACAATGTTATTGAATTTTGTAGCGGAGTTCGTCTACTTCTTGATCATTTCACTTAACATTCATAACACAATATAAGACTATTTTTCTGAGTCGCTCTTTTCAATATAACAGTCTCCATTAACCTCATGGGATGGTTAGTTTAATAGCTGCATCCAAGTTGTCCGAAATCACTGTAAGCACTGCCATGTCAAACTGCACGAGGAACCATATGTCCTCCGGCTAGCACGGACCTGTCTCCGATCCTCGCATTTGGGATACTGAACACAAAGCGCAGGCCGATGTACTTACACATACCTGGAAGCCGCATTCGACCGAATTGATTATCATATCGTACTTAAAAAAGGTTAAAATCCTTCTTGTGTTGCAGATTTTTGCAACTTAAGCTTGCAAATCATCTAAATTTACAAATAAAAGAGATGTATCACAAGATAGCACGCTTGAACCTCTCCTTTTCATCATTTTTTTTTTCAATGACGCAGCAAATGCCGTTTTTTTGACAATGATCATACAAAACCATTTTATTTATCAATGGTTGTATCAAGCATTTTCATTCGTCTATGGTTTTACTGATCCATATCTTTTCATTTAACATTGTTCGTACCAAACCATTCACTTCATTTAACAATGATCGTATCGAAACATTTAATTCATCTATGGTCGTACTGACGTCAATTTCCGTCGAAAGTCGCACGTTGGAGCTACTAGTCATCCTCGTCGATGCCGTATGATTAGATGGCCGTACCGAACCATATAGATCATTCAACAATGATCTTATCGCATCATTTAATTCATCTATGGTCGTACCGAACCATATAGATCATTCAACAATGATCTTATCGCATCATTTAAGTCATCTATGGTCGTACCGAACCATATAGATCATTCAGCAATGATCGTATTGCATCATTTATTTCATCTATGGTCGTACCGAACCATATAGAACTTTTAACAATGCTCTTATCGCATCATTCAATTTATTTATGGTCGTACCGAACCATATAGATCATTCAACAATGATCTTATCGCATCATTAAATTCATCTATGGTCGTACCGAACCATATAGATTATTCAATAATGATCGTATCGCATAATTTATTTCATCTATGGTCGTGCCGAACCATATAGATCATTTAACAATGATCTTATCGCATCATTTAATTCATCTATGGTCGTACTGAACCATATAAATCATTCAACAATGATCATATCGCATCATTTAATTAATTTATGGTCGTACCGAACCATAAGGATCATTCAACAATGAATGATGAAATCTTATCGCATCATTTAATTCATCTATGGTCGTACCGAACCATATAGAACATTCAACAATGATCTTATCGCAACATTTAATTCATCTATGGTCGTACCGAACCATATAGATCATTCAACAATGATCTTATCGCATCATTTAATTCATCTATGGTCGTACCGAACCATATAGATCATTTAACAATGATCTTATTACATCATTTAAGTCATCTATGGTCGTACCGAACCATATAGATCATTCAACAATGGTCTTATCGCATTATTTAATTCATCTATGGTCGTACCGAACCATATAGATCATTCAACAATGATCATATCGCATCATCTAATTAATTTATGGTCGTACCGAACCATACAGATCACTCAACAATGATCTTATCGCATCATTTAATTCATCTATGGTCGTACCGAACCATATAGATCATTCAACAATGATCATATCGCATCATTCAATTAATTTATGGTCGTACCGAACCATATAGATCATTCAGCAATGATCTTATCGCATCATTTAATTGATCTATGGTCGTACCGAACCATATAGATCACTCAATAATCATCGTATCGCATCATTTAATTCATCTATGGTCGTACCGAACCATATAGATCATTCAACAAGGATCATATCGCATCATTCAATTTATTTATGGTCGTACCGAACCATATAGATCATTCAACAATGATCTTATCGCAGCATTTAATTCATCTATGGTCGTACCGAACCCTATACGTAACCAATAATGATCATACCGAATAATTTTCCAAAACTTATGTTTGTATCAACCACCAAACCACTTCTTACAACGGTTGTATCACGAACGAAACACTCGCGTTAATTCCATTCAAGCTCACTATTCAAAAACTATTCATTTTTCAAAAGAAATGCGTTTCACAACATTATTACACCGCAGCGCATCGAGTGTCAGTAGAAAACTATACAAATGTCAAAACCCTACAAACACAAGCTACATGCATAACAGAGGAGGCTACTGTGGAAGCAAAATGTGTTTAACAATTTTCTTCTATGTGGCATGTCAGTTCGTCAGTACTAAAACACTTAAAATCAATATTATCACCAGATTATTTGTTCAACGGTCGTATCAAACCGTTCTATTCAAATAGTCGTCCTAGCCATCATTTTCACAATTATTTTTTTTGGAACTGATTTACACAACGATCGCGATCACCAAATCATTTCGTTCAATATTTGTCCAAGCAGTTTTGATAAAATGGGAGTACCAGACAATTGAATCTTATACTCATTTTATCTCAGTACTATTAACGCTATTACAAACAAAAGAAAGCAGAGATGATAAAAACTGTATTCATACACTCTGGTTTTATCGAACTTGCGTTTCAATGCATAACGTAATGTATCAAACTGCTGTATAAAATTAAAAATATACTCTATAACTAAAGGTGGTAATATCATTCGGTAAGTCTCAACGCGTTGAAAAGAAATAAGTTGAACTACACTCTATATTTCTTTGATGCTGAACAGTGTAGGAGAGAAAAAACAAAATCAAGCCACTAAAACAGTCTGTGTTGTCTCATTCTTGCATTCAACTTCACCATGCATAAGATATTACCTACAAATAACTTATAACACAATGTCAAAAATCCATTGGACGATTAGTTAGCATATATTATGCTAAAAGAATAACACTACAGTATTTGATAGAAATTTTGCGTAACCTGCCCTCCGCAGCAATGCCGCACCAAAAACCTCTTTTCTTTGTTTTCTTTTTTATCGTTCGATCATTTGCAACTAAAACAAAATTATGTGCGACCGGCAGAACATTAACAGACTCGTACACTATCGACTAGTAATTTGAACAATCTCACACTTAAGTAAGCTATCGTCGTTGTGAACTACACAAAGTAACGTCATTAAAAACAGTGGCCTTGCTATTACACGTAAATCAATGCAGTTATTCCCAAAACGTATTCTTTTCAATTCGAAAATATAGCACTAAACATCTTAATCACACCTTAAATGAAAAACTGCATTAATCATATATAGGTGCGTTCATTGCGTACTATTTAACACATTGATCCAGGAATAAATATATTCACAAAAAGCTTACCTCACAATTCCAACCGTGCTATGCAGCAATCTGATGACAATGCATCACAATTCCATTACAGGAAACAATGCGGTACAATCGCACAAAAGTCAGAAAGAAAAAAAAAATACTCTGGCCGATTCTGTTCACTGCTTGAATTGTACGCGCATCTAACTTGCACAAAAGAAAAAAAACTACCAGACTGCTTTCGGTGTCTCACCATCACCTATCAATTTTTCCAAGGAAAAAAAATTCACAAACTATATTTCACTCGCGTTGCGTAATTATTTTGCTCGGTTTTCATGGGCGATTCTGCATTCGTAGCGAAAAGAACGGCACAGTTGTTCGATTAAAACAACCTGCACGGTCGCCATTGTGCAAAACCTTAAATTACTGCTACGAAGAATCGTCTATGTCTTGGATGTTTGGCCCACCGAATGCGACCGGCTGCTCAGCAGTCAGGTCTTTGAACGCAGTCGGAATCTAGACGACACCGACGATTGCCGATACGATGATGCACCGAACTCTTCAGACAGTTCGTCGCATCGGTCGCACAGTGTGTTGCTGCCGAGATGGTATATTGCGCGTGGCATCTTCTGATGCTGGGATAAGCGATATTCTGTACCGGGGGCATTCAACCCCCACAATTGTTACCAGAAACTTTGCTGAAGACAGTAACCTTCTATCTCTTTAGCGAAGATAGAAAAATCTAATTTATTTTATATGAGTTTGTAAAATCAGTTTTTTCCATTTTAGCTCGTTTTGTAATTGTTGTATGACTTTTTCATGTTGTACAAATAGTAAAAATACCTAACTTTGCTTGTTTAGTAACTGTAGAACTTTGATTATAAAAAAATACCCTAATTTTGACCCCGAATTACCCGACTATCGACAGACGGATACATTTAAAACATTTTACATTTGCTGATAGTTTTGCTGCATACATACACCATTTTTCCATATGAAGAAATGAGAGAAAATTTCAGTTGGGGCCAATTGCGGTACACCTCACATACTTCGTTTCTGTGATGTCAGTTTTTGCAGATCTATTTTGCCAACAATTTAAAGTATTAATGCATTGAATAATTATGGCATTTTAGTGAATGACCCTTTGTGTTAAAACCACTCTAAATAAAAAAAATGATGGCATTATGCTCATAACAACTTTATTGAAGAATATATGTTAGTAAAACATCGATTTGTAACTTTATAACAATATGGCATTCTAAAACCTACACGTTATGTACAAAATACAACAGCGTGAGTAACCGAAGGTTAATAAAAATTGATGAAATTTATTCAAGAAAACTTTATTTAGTCAAATAGAATGCCATTACGGGAAATTATGCATAGTTCAAAAACCTATAAACTAGACCTTTACTACGCAATGTATATGTTAAAGAGTAATATTTCCTCTTACAACTTACTTTTACTTGCACTTACTCAAATTAGTAACACTCTTACTCAGTACTTACTCGGCAATTTCATGAAAAAAGGATCTATCAAAATTTATAAGTGCTGCTATTTTGTTAAAATTTTGTAAACTTATTCAATTTCCAAAAAAATATGTAAACTAACGCTCTACGCAACGTTAACGTAGATGGAGACCCTATAACAAAGGTTCCTTTCACCACTAGGTGGATTAAATCGAGTTTTTTGTAAGAAAATGGGTAGAATACCATCCGGACCTGGAGATTTCATTGGTTCAAAAGAGCTGAGTGCCCAATTGATCGAAGCCTCCGTAAACAATCGGCGTGCTAGTAGAACCGAATCATTAAGCACATTGTGTAATGATCCATTCCACTGTTGCCCGCCTATGTTTTGTCCAGTGGTCACTGTCGAACCAGGGAAGTGTGTGTTCATCAGAACTTCCAGAGTTTCCCTGGTGGTAACAGTGAGACTCCCATTCTCTTTTTTCAATTGCCCCAGACCATTGCAATGGTCCTTGGGCATCACTTTCTGCAGACGCGTAGCCTCTGGCAGAGTTTGAATACTTTCGCAAAATTTAACTCGTGATTTCCCTTTGGCTTTGCGTAGCTCAGCGTTGTATTTGATGAGGGAAGCTCTGTAGTCTTCCCAGTTAGACGTGATTTTGGCCCTGTTTAACAGACGCCTTGCCTACCGACGAAGATTGCTAAGCTCTCATTCCACCAGGGCACATCACGGCAAACTGTTCGCGTGTTTACGGGACAGTTTGTGTTATACGCGTCTGTGATCCTACATTGCAGGTCACTAGCGGCGATATCCAGCTCAACTGGAGTTCGTATATTATTGTGACAGGAATTACGTGAGGCAATCAGATGATCCCTAAAGGAACTCCAATTGGTTTTCCTCGGATTCCTGAATTGTTCTCTCGTTAGAGGATTAGCCTCGATGTCGAAAATGATATATCTGTGGTCTGATAAACTTGGTTCATCAGAGACATGCCAATTTTTGACTTTCTCAGCTATAGAGGCGCTACATTGAGTAGGGTCTAGGACCTCTTGTCTGATAGCGTTTATAAAGATGGGGTCATTCCCTACATTGATTACATTGACATCGTTAGAAGTAAGATATTCAAGTAGGTACTCACCCCTGTTATTTGTGTCCGAGCTGCCCCATATCGTGTGGTGCGCATTTGCCTCGCAGCCTATCACGAACGGCTTGTTGACTGCCCTGCAGTACCGCACAAGTTCAGCAACCTCGGGCGGTGGTATTTCGTCCTTGTCCCCTGGAAAGTAGGCGGACGCAACGACTATCTCCTGCTTCCCTCTAGTCGTCGGGACTACCACCGTAATGGCAACGACGTCGCGTTGGATGAATTCTGTAATTGGAGAAAATATTCTCTTATTTAACAGAATGGCAGTCCTAGGCTTGGACTGTGTATTACAATAGATCAACTTACCATTAGCGCCGGATAGACCGAGGATCGTAGTATCGTTGATCCATGGCTCCTGGATCAGAGCAGCACTCAGCTGCTCTTTGGTGAACCTCCGGCATAGGACACTAGATGCGCCCTTGGCATGGTGGAGGTTTACATGAATGCAGCGAAAGCTGCTCATTTTGAGGCAGGATTGCCGTTTTCAGCTTGATCCAATACTGGGTCGAACCTTGGCGAACGGGTACCAGCAACGTTTTCGCTGAGTTGAGCGGCTGGGTCGCCCACACTGGCAGGCTTCGGTTGCCACAGGCGACAGGCGACAGATGTCCGACCCGCACTTAACGGCGGATTGAGCGAGGTTTTCGCGGCGCTCGCCTAGTCTTCGCAAGATTGCATTGTTTAGGTGGCGGCGGGGCACTGTTGATCAGACCTCTGCCAACCTGTCGCATGCGTGCTTTGCCAAACATAAAATTTAGCATAAAGCGCTGCTCAGCGATCTGACTTGCGACTTTTCGTCACCTCCATTAACAGTTCCACGGTCTTTCCACGCACAATGCGATGGCGTATCTGCCACGCTTGCGTTGAAAAGCCGTCGTTCTGATTCTGGAGGAATCTCAAGATTTTCTCGTCCGTGGTGCCGACACTGTCCTGGAAGTACCCTATGAAGGTGTGAGCCTTCGGCAGGTCCTTCGTGTCGTAGACCCGTAGTTGTGCTCCTTCCCACGGGACGAGAGTAGATGCCGTTTGCTCCAGCCATTTGATGACCGTGTTCTGGTCAGAGCAAGCCAGTATCAAGTAGCCGTTCTTGAACTGGCAGTTCCTGAACTTGGGTCTAATGTCTGGAATCTCCTGGTCAGCTATTTGATCCAGAAGACCGGCGTGAAAAGTGTGGAGCTGATCCGTAGTGAGCAGGGAAACGGGATAATCAGCCGTAGTTATGGCTACACTGAAAGCGTCGAGGTTAAAGTCCTCTTCCATCCCTGTATCCATCACTTCGCCAGTATCGTCCGTGCCGATCGGACTGCGCACTTCCGGTCTACCGTTGTGCGCCACCTCTACACCCACTCCGGTGTTTATCACCAACTCTTGGGGGTCGTTGGTTGCCCCATCAATTATTTTTTCAGTTTATCCATGGCGATGGTTGTACTCTGCTGGGGAGAAAATCTACGGTTCTTTATCAGCTTGGAACAGAGGGAGCAATTTTCTGCACAGGCTTCTCTGGTACCATGCAGGCTCCGTTCGACCTTGGGAAACTTTATTAGACCTCCCCAAGCATTCATCCCTAGGTACGGGTCGCGTTACACCGAGGATTGGGGTCCTCCTCCGCACTTTGCTCAGAATGTAGCATGCTCCTAGACTACTTGCTACATTGAGAGCAAAAGATTTTTACAAGAAGCGGAAGCGACTCGGTGTGCAGTTCCGGATAGATCCACCATAAATTTTCCATGAAGCCATCCGGAGCTGCACGCCGACCGACAAATCTCAATACTCCTCCTTTATCCTGACTTGTGACAGACAGCTCGGGTCCCGATCCAATTTCCCCATCACTTGTTCACTGTTTTTAGGAAGCCACCGTGGCGGTTCATCAGCGAAGGTCCGTCACTGGCGGAGTTAAATTGTATTAATACCAATTTATCAAAAAATCTGCTATGAATCAAGGGGTCAAACACTCAGCACATTGTGCCGCGGCACTCCAGAGATATCAAGCGGCACACCTTCGGTTCAATTTTACATATGAAATGGGAGTACTGCCAGTTGTCAAAATCATCTCACACGGTTGCCAGATCTATCAGATTATAACGAATTTAACCAATTTTGCAGTTCGGCACTTTTGGTACAGCACCGGCACAGTTCGGCTCGTTCCAAGTCGCCTAACATAAAAAACGGCTGTGCCGAGTGACCGACCCCTTGGCTATGAACACATATTTCATATTGTCAGTTCAAAACAAGTTTCGTATGTGGCTCTGAAGCCCGAAAGTTAAGGCCGTCTGTAGACCCGTAAGAAGGTTAATTTCTAATTTTCAATATATATTCATTCAAGTCTGCAAAAATTATCTTTTGTGTTTACATTATTGTTTTATAAATCACGTAAATATTATAAAACTAAATAAAGTGTTCATCAAGTAACATAAATGACACTTACAAGTATTTACGCACCCCAGGAAAGAAAATATAATTATTGTACGCAATACGTTGTGAATTTTACTGGCAAATGAGGATTTTGAGGAATACGGAACGGATATTTAAAAATATAGTCAAGTTAATTGCAAATGTTCCTGGGAAATTAAATAATGATTATTACGGCAGTAGAAAGGCTAGGTCACGCCGCTAGGAGGATCAATTCGGGTTTTCTCTTAAGCTTTTACCACTAGTCGGTATGCAAATTTCATAATAAATACAGTCTATCTAATTGATATACTGTCATACTCGAAGATTCATCATTCATCGCAAAAACGGCGTTAACTAGGCGTGTTTTTCACATAAATTGCAAAAAAACTTCAAAATACGAAACAGGGGTAGAGCACCACAGCGGGATCGAACAGTTATAAAATATTTTTAATTTGCAGTACATCTTTTGTTTCAGATTATTTATTAAAACTGTAGCAATATTATGTATTGTATAGGACTTAGAATTAGCCTTAAACCTAATCGTACTTTGTTTAACTTACAATATTTCATCACACATCAGTTGGAGAAAAATAAATGAATAAATTTTATTGCCAATTATGTAGAGATATGAACTCATTATATTCCAGCAAACAAACAAGTTTTAGGAGTTTATACAACACGTGATTATATGTAAATTTGCTGGTTGCCTTTAACGCCTGGCTGGGCAAACTTGGTGCGTTTTGCCCACGGGTTTTTGGCGTTTGGCCCCACATAATGATTTTGACTCTTGCTAAAAATCGTCAAAAATAACAAAAAATACCGGTTTTTGTTAGGAAATTTCACCAGGAGTAAGTGTGAAACCCGAATTAATCTACCTAGCGGTGTGACTAAGCCTTTCTACTGCAACAATAATTATTTTTTATATTCTCAGGAACATCTATAACGTTGACTATATTTTTAAATATCAGTTCCTTAGTCCTCAAAATCCTTATATAACAGTAAAGTTCACAAGAACGTACTGCGTGCAATAATTATATTTTCTTTGGGTGTGTAAATATATGTAAGCGTCCTTCTTGTTTATAAAATTTAAGTGATTTAAACATGTATGTAAGCACAAAAGATCTGTAGACAGCCTTAGCTTTTGGAGTTACAGGAAGGAATAGGAAGTTTGTTTTGAATTGACAATATGGAATACGACTGAAGTTTTCGGAGCGTCTTAGTAGAATACGAAACCTAAAATTAAAAAAGAAGAAAACTTATCCAATTTAATTCTGCTATGTATATTTCATTCACGACAGATACGTATTTCGTCTACGAGGGGAGTGCGAGTCGAGTCCTCGAGTGATGTACATATCATTTATATCGCCCGAAAAAATCATTGTTTTTAATGTTTAATGTAACATGTTCCCATGTTACAAAACACAAAAATGAGAAAATCGCACTCAAAGAAAAACTGATTTTTCTAAAATTATTTAGTTTTGATGTTATTATTTGTCCCTGTTTGAGATAATAAGCATAAGCATAAGCATAGGATACCGCCCGTGTGCTGCTACTCCGTTATTGACCAGGACCGATGAAAATTGCAAAATGATGGCTGGAAAGAGCATACTTGGGACAGCACGCTATTCCTCATTGTGTAACCTTATCAGGTCCCTGCATGCTGATCAATACCGACGCCGGCCACGTCCGAATGCGGGTCCTGGTGGGATGGGAAGGAATGTTAGTCCAATACTTGTTGCTACTAAAGACCAGGGAATCCTCTGCATCTTCACAAGTATTTCGGGAAAGGAATTGTTGTAAGTAGATGGGGGGGCTAGATGGCTAATGTAAGTATGTAAGCACCAGTTATATGAGACTAACCTGGATATTCAAAAATTTTCTTGTAAAGCCAGTAATTACGAAAATTAAAATACCTTTAAAAAATACCTTTTTAATAAATTTAATATAATGCCATTGGTGCTCATATACAACCATAACTTAATTATAATATCGAAAAATACTACGCACATTACGTAACAACTATAATACTATAGTTATAATACTATAATAATAATAGGTAACTGAAAACAAAAATCAGGCATAATGAAACGAGCCAATATAGTCCCTAAGTTGATAAGCATTTCCTCCTATCAACGCTAATATGCAGAGATATAGCGCCCTACACGCTTTTTGTCCCTGTTTGAGATAATGTTGAAAAACTTCATTCAATTTTGTATACAACTTGAAAACATTTTATATGAAAAGGTATATGCAGCGAGACAAATATGCGTCCATTTTTTCCAGTGGGACAAATTGTCTTCAAATTTTTTCGAGGTTTTCTAATGTAAATACCATGTTTTCCATGGAATTTACCATGACAAAATGTAACATGGAACAGTTATGCTTCCTCCGGTAGTATACCTATATTGGAGAGTAGTCAACAGTGAGACAGCAGGAACAGTGAGACAACGGGCATAACTTCGCCATAAAGCTTTCAAGATCCACGATGTTTTCCTGGAAAGTGAAGTTTGTGAACCTATATTACATAATGTAGTTTGAGAAAAATTTGGTAATTTTTCAATATATTTTTCAACAAAAGTCATTTTTGGGGAGGTAAAAGTAAATTTTAATGTAATAATTTTCAGGTTTAATTTTTTCTATCGCCTGTTTCTCAGAGATGGCTGAACCGAATCGTTCGCTATTTCTTTTGTGTGAAAGGTATTATTGTCTAGTAGATCACTATTGAGTTGTTTCGTGATACGACGTTTCGTTTAAAAGCTATAAGCAAAAATGTGAAAAATACGTGACACGGGTTTATCCAGAACTACATAACCGATTTCAACGATCTTAGTATCAAATGAAAGCCCTTATTAAAGCTAAATTGTTCAGGAATTTTTAATTGAAAACAAACAAGTAGTTTAAAAGTTATGCTTAAAAAATCTGTTTTGACAAGGTAATAATTATCGCCTGTGTCTTAGAGATGGCCAAACCGATTTATGCGCTATTAGTTTCATTTGAAAGATAATATATCCTAATAGATCACTATTGATTTGTTTTTACCTTTGTTATACTATATAACAAAGGTTTAGAAATTGGTCTAAAAACACGAAATTGATCCGAGGCCCGAAGGACCGAATCACATATACCAATCGATGGAGCTCGACGAACTGAGCAATGTCTGTGTGTGTATGTGTGTGTGTGCAGCTAATTTTCTATCGCCTGTTTCTCGAAGATGGCTAAACCGATTTGACCGCTTTTACTTTTGTTTGAAAGGTATTATTGCCTAGTATATCACTATTGAATTGCTTTGCGGTCCGACATTTCGTTTAAAAGTTATAAGCAAAAATGTGAAAACTACGTGACACGCCTTTCTCCGGAACTACGCAACCAATTTTAACAAACTTAGTACCAAACGAAAGCTCTTGCTATTACTAAATTTTTTATTGTTTTATTGAAAACGAACAAGCAGTTTAAAAGTTAGCCTTAAAAAACCTGTTTTGACTAGGTACAAATGATCGCCTGTTTCTCAGAGATGGTCAAACCGATTTATGCGCTATTAGTTTTATTTGGCAGGTAATATAGCCGGATAGATCACTATTGAATGGTTTTTTGATTGGACGTTTAATTTGAAAGTTATGAGCAATCGTATACACCACACCAAAATTAACAATAATTTATAACGATTTTAACCAAGATAATTTACCTAATTTTAATTATTTTAATATCAAACAAGAGGTTTTGACACTACGAATATATTTGCAAAATTTCATAAGAATTTGTTTTACCGGTAAAAAGATATTAATCCTCGAACGCTCGCGCCAACTTTTGCAACACAGTTACTCGCGCGCACAATAGCCCAAAACCAAAGGTCCATTCTTGTAAATGTCCTCTAGAGAGAACCCATTGTTTTCGTGCAAAGTTATATATGTAGACCTGTATTTTGTACTATACGAGTCTTTTCGTAATTGTAATGAGTAAAATAAAAAAAAAATCGTCTTAACCTTAGGGGCAAATTACAAGCTTCGTATCACGAAAAAGAAATGGTTAGTGCAAATTTACAATAAAAATGTGTACAAAATGTAGTTAGAACGAAAATTAAGATTATTATTATTTTTTCATATATATACATATGTACAATGATTATTCTTAATTACTACCTTTTTTAATTACTTTATACAGTTGTTTACTTTGCTAATCATAATATCGTTTTAGACGATTGTTATGTAGTTTTTCCAATCTGTTCCCATTTTTAATTACCACCGTCATTTCGCTCGGTAATTCGACCACCTCATATGGTCCTCGCCAATTATTCTGTAATTTTTGTCCTGTTCCCGTCGGAACAGCCTTAACCAAAACTAAATCGCCCCACATGGGCTGCCAATTATCTCCGTTTTTGTCATAGAGTTCTTTCCGTCTTTCTTTGGATAATATTAAATTTCGTTTCGCGGTGTGGTGCATCTCAAAAAATATGCTCCTCATTTCCTGTATATACGTGTTATAATTTAACTCGTCTTCATTTTGACGTTTATAAATTGATGACGGAATGTTAGCTTTCCGATTATACCATTCAAACGGTGTGTATCCTGTTGATGAATTCACCGTTGTGTTATATTCAAAAGTAAAAAAGGGCATTTGCTGGTCCCATGTGTGGAGCTTTCCTCCAACATACTGCCTTAAATAGGTTTTTAACTCGCAATTTGATCGCTCCACTAAGTTCGCCTGTGGGTGGTACGGACTTGTGGTTATTTTCTTAATTTTCAAAATTTTGCACACGTCTTTTATTAGTGTGCTAACAAAATTTGTTCCATTATCGGTGACTACTTCCACCGGAGCTCCAAATTTACAAATCAAATTTTCTACGAAAGTTTGTGCAACCGTTATGCTTTCTTGATTAGCCATCGGCGCAATTGTTAAAAATCTAGTCAGGTCATCTTGCATGACTAGGCCATATTTGTTACCCCAATCTGGCTCGGGTAATATTACAATATCCATGAATATTGTTGTTATTTTCATTGGAATTTTATTTGATTTACAAATTTTATTTTTCTGGCAGGAATCACACTGCCTCACGTAATTCTCGTTGTCCCGACGCGTGTTTGGCCAGGTATATATATTTGCAATCTTTTGGCGCATCCGCTTAGCACCTACGTGTCCTCCAAGCGGACTATCATGAAAATCATGCAGTATCGTTTCGATCTGGTCTGCTGATACATTAATTCGTTCACTATCGGCGTTGAATAATACAAAATCTTTTTCAAGCAGCCCAGCAAAGAACGTTATTATGTCTATAATATTCTGTTGTTAAGTTTTTCTAAATGAGATGATATTGATAGTTTCCTCTGACTCATACAATTTATCCGCTATTTGGATACTTCTTGCGAACTTTTTGAAAAATTTCTCGCACTCCGTTATGGAGTTGCTTTTCCCCTCTAAAATCATGCCCCATATTTTCTTATCGGGGATAAGCACTACATCGTCTTTTATGTAGTCTTTCATGCCGTGTGGTAGATCGCAAAGCTTTGACAGCTCAATATGAGCTGTACGGCTGTTTAAAATTACAAAATTGGGAGTGTTTGCGTTTTTCCCTAGAACTGTGCGCGTAAATTTTATTCTATCTTCGCAAAGTGGCCTTTGCGTCAAGATTTCTTTATATTCCTCGAATATGATACCTACGTCGGTGGACGCGGTATCCATGTTCTGGCTATCCTAAAAAACTACAAGGTATACAGCCCTAAGGGTTGTACGAAAGGGTGACGTAGGACTGTGTCATATAATACTCATTATATTGATAACATGTTTTAATCGATGAAGTATAACTTTATGTCTGATCATTAAATCAAAGACTAATGTAAACTGCATTTCTGGCATATGCATATTTGAGTATTTGTGAGTATCATTGTTTGAGTGTTTATTTGTAAAAGAAGAGCGAAATATTCTGATTTAATTCTTCATTAAATCAATGGTGGTTTTGAAAAAAACCGTTTGAAATTGTATGATGGCCCTGAAAAGAACTATGTTTGAGCTGATAGCACATCTTAAAAATCAGTACTATAATTACTGTTGCCAATATATAGATGGATGTCGCTATTCGGTCCTTTAGACTCTAGGATGATGGTTGCCCGCTAATACAGGAGTGATAGTAAATACCAAATCACTGTAAAGTAGAAATGAATTAGTTTTATCAAAATACTGACCGTCCGTCAGTGCGATCGTGCGATAAATGAGCAGACGGCGAACCAAGAGTACCATTTTATAGTCACTGGCACTGCCGCTGCTGCTTGTAAGCTAGTGTAGGTGGTGGGGGAAACCAGATCAATTGCTGCTGCTGCTGCTCGAATGATTATCCGACGCTGAATGAGCAAGCATTTTCCATGGTATAACGCAAAATGGAACGTTAACCATTTAGAAAGTGTAGAAAAATCTTTCCATTCTTCAATTACTATAGTTCTTATAAGAACTGTTTAAGACCACAACGGCCTACTGCTGAATTTGCTGCTGCCCGTCAGTCGATCCGTTTCCATTTGCCTTCGTGTTGGTTTGCGAAAATAACCGGCAAAATGCCATTGGGTGCCTCGAATTGTCATCGAAGATGACATTAGATGCCGCAAAGGTCCTTGGATTTGCCTCCAATTGCCGCCAAAATGCTATCGTTGTTACCTCCCGATTGCTATCGGTGTTGGCTCCGATCGCTGGTGTTGCCGCCAAATGCCGTTGCTTTCGCCACCAATAGCCGTCGATGGTAAATACTGACCGTCCGTCAGTGCGATTGTGCGATGAATGAGCAGACGGTTTCGTTTCGTTTTTATTTGTTAACGGAGACTTTAAATCTAAGATTCATTCGTCTTCGAGAGAGCAGACGGTGAACCAAGAGTACCATTTTATAGTCACTGGTACTGCCGCTGCTGCTTGTAAGCTAGTGTAGGTGGTGGAGGAAACCATATCGGCTGCTGCTGCTTAAATGATTGTCCGACACTGATTGAGCAAGCTATCGAACAATTTCGCATTTCTGCGATGGGGATAATGCAAAATGTAATGTTAAGTGCATCGTGTGGGATTCACGTTGGCTATTGCCCTCTGATTCCGCTTGTCTTTGGGACCGTTGTTGCCGTCAATAGCCATCGATGTTGCCGATTGGATTGGAAAAGGGGTGTGGCTTACAAAGTGGTCTCAAGGCTATCATTTGGATCCAAATCCTTTGGTGTATCTAATTGTCGTCCGTGCCTGTGAAGCTAGGCGATAACAAGGGAAATGTATGGAAAAATTCGACCTTGAATCTTTACACACATTTTCACTATTTAGCGTATAAAAAATTATTATTAGTATGTTACTGTAAAATTGCTGGACATTTTATCTATCCAACGACATATTAACTGTTATGTTTCGTTCAGTAGTATAGTAGCTATTAGCGTTTGAAATATTTCATTCAAACGTTACACTTCTATTTCTCGTTTTTACAAAGTGCTACCCAGTCCCAGTATAGTAAACAAAGACGTAGTCCTACGTCAAAATCGATATTTGCCAAGTCTTGTATGCCCCCCCCCCCCGCGTTGCCGCTGAGGTGCGCACTTTGCGCGGGTTGCAGCCGGCACTGTAGCCTGGTTATGGCTGCAATTTGGTTCAACTTATTTTGCTCGGCTGTTTCGCACTCGTTTAGGTACGGGCGAGATAAAAAAAATCGGCAACAATATT
Organism: Sabethes cyaneus; assembly: GCF_943734655.1. Taxonomy (NCBI): domain Eukaryota; kingdom Metazoa; phylum Arthropoda; class Insecta; order Diptera; family Culicidae; genus Sabethes; species Sabethes cyaneus. The sequence goes on along the minus strand of NC_071355.1, from coordinate 124,158,210 downwards.
TTCGCGGCCTTGCTTGTAGCGTATGTCGCATTCAAGCCCTGAAGTTTAAGGCGTAATCGCGTGAGTGTTGGAGAGATTTCCTTCAATCTCCAGATTGACACCAGCGGTCTATGGTCAGTATACACTATAAATCGCTGATATAATGTTTAAAATAATCTACTGCCCATACAATGGCAAGTAGTTCCTTTTCTATTATATGATATCGAGTTTCGGCACCTGTAAGTGCACGACTCGCAAAAGCAATTGGTTGATTTGTTGATTTCTCGTTTGATAGCACAGCTCCAATAGCGTATTTGCTAGCATCCGTAGTGAGCACAAAAATGTCCTCATAGTTTGGCCTAACTAAAAGAGGCTCCGAAATTAATGCTTTTTTCAATTTTTCGAATACCTGATGACATTCTTCTCTCCACTCAAATTTTACGTTCTTTTTAAGTAGATCGTTTAAAGGTTTGCGAATCTCCGCAATGTTGGGTATGAACTTTCCATAAAAATTTACCGTGCCAAGAAAGGATCTAACGCCTTTCACGGTAGTGGGTGGTGTTAGACATTGAATTGCCTTAACATTTGCATCAGTGGGCTTAATGCCGTCTTTATTGACAACATGTCCAAGATACTCGAGCTCGGTTTGCAAAAAATGGCATTTTCCCGGCTCTATTTTTAAATTATGCCTACGTAAGGCTTCCAGCACTTTGTATAAATTTTGGTTGTGTTCCTGTACACTGCCACCAAAATTATATCGTCAGGTAAACGAACGCTTTAATCTGTCCGATCTCAAATAAAACGGTGTTCATCAACCTTTGGAATGTTGATGGACTATTTTTCAAACCCATAGGCATTCTCGTAAATTAGAAATGTCCCATCGGAGTCGAAAATGCTGTTTTCGCAGCGTCTCTAGGATGAATCGGGACTTGGTAGAAACCCGATTTCAAATCTATAGAAGAAAAATAGTAGGCGTCACCTACATTGTCTAATATTTCGTTTATTAGCGGAATGGGGTAAACAAATGGTTTTGTTACCTCATTCAAGGCTCTGAAGTCTACCACAATGCGGTACTTTTTGTTACCTTCCGCATCTGGCTTCTTTGGTACCCACAGCACTGGTGCATTCCATGGGCTTGTGCTTGGCTTGATAATGCCTTGCGCCCTCATTTCTTCGATTTCTTTGTTAATATGCCTTTTCGTGGCGTCTGGAAATCGGTATTGTCTTTTGTTAATGGGAATATTAGAAGAGGTCTCGATCTCATGCCCTGCTATATCAGTGATGGTCAGCCTATCTCCCTTGAAAAAAATAAGTCCACAAAATCCTCTAAAATTTATTTTATTTCTGTGAAATCTTTGTCCGGTAGGTGCGCTAAGTTTATCACCTCCCGTAATTTCTTAATTCTGTCAATCCCGATTGCTCTCGGTGTTTGTTTGTGTTCTAGAAGGTCGCAATCCATTCTAGGATCTAGGTCTAAACTTTCGAGGGTTGTTTCAGCCTCCTCTATGTTATCAACATTATTGTCCATCGAGTCTCCTACGTGCTCGTTCGAACTTATATTAAAAATTCGTCTGAGTGGGGTATTAATCCTCCCACCAGCAATGTCGGTATTGTTATTATTGATACTATTGTTATTATTATTGTTTTCATTATCTCTACTGTTACTGTACATTGCATCCGTGTTTCCGGATTTGCTTATATAAAAATTGTTCTCATCCTCGTTCCTAAGTGCTGCCTGGCTCTGCAGGTCTCCAGGCGCGCACCCTCTCGCCATAATGCGCCGGTCTTGTAGTTCAGTAAATGAGTTGAAATGTTGGGTATCTTGCATCTTAATATCTGTTAAACCCCACCGATCCATTGCTTCTTTCATTTCCTTAGGATTCGGGTCTATTACTCCCCTTTCGTTTACTTCCCTTTGCAGCACTATAGAATCGAAGTTGCTGCCCATGTGCAGTGTATGTTTTCTTAGAAAACCTGCACCAATTATACCATCTGTCTCCCCCGGTAGGCTGCTGACCACGTGAAATTTGGTTGCCAAGGTTAACTCCCCGAGCATCAGGTCGATCCACACAGTGCCTAGTGTTCTAACGTTACCGCCTCCAATTCCGCCGTTAATGCGGCGTCAATGGTAATCACATTATCGCGAGCTCCCGAGTCCAAAATCATGTTCAGGATTGCTCGCTCTCTTTCTCCTCCCAAAAAGGTCATCATCAGTTGACGATCTATTGTATAATAAAACGTTTTGCGACGCACATGCTGGTGTCTCTTACTCCATGATGCGCCGATTTTCGACTTCGCTATATTTCACAGTTGAAAACGCGAAAAACTTAGCAGCGAAAAATCAAAGCTGTTCACTTTAACTTAACGAAACTTTGGAGCTTGTTTTTGTGTATGTGTTGTTTGGATATTGTTGGGATCTTGGTCCCTGATTTTTCTGAGCAAATTGATCCGGTGGATCGTGCCAATTTCTTGAACCGCCACTTCTCTGTCGTGGCTGGTGATAATTTCTTTTCCTTTGACCGTTTCCGCTATGATTACCATCATGCTCGTTATTACTTTGATAGTTGTTCCTGTTATAGATACTGTTCACCCACGTGGGTTGATTGACTCTATTATGTGACCTGTGGTCGTATCCGCTTGAGGTCATGAATACAAATTTTCTATCATTTTTAACTATATTATCAAAGTGTTCTTCCCGACAATTAAAAGCGTAGCATAGGGGAGAGACGTCTACAGTGAGACACTTTTTTTCCAAACATTTTAAAAATTTTTTGGTGATAGTTACCAACGAGGTCTTCAATCCATTTGAAAGGTATATCCTTCTAGTTGTCTGGAAAAAAGTTTCAGCCGTTTTGGTTGAAAGCTAAAATGGTTACAAACGCAAATGTGAAGGTGTTTTTTTGGCTCACTGTTCCCCAGTAGGTGGGAAGAGTGAGACAACGAGTATTGAATACTGAAACACATATTAGAATTAAACTTAAACCATATTTTTTGGTTACAAAGAATAGTTTAGAGGTCGTACTGTTTATTTTGTCCATAAAGGATACATTATTGTTGTGCAGAATTGAAAATTCCGATTTTTCTCACATCTAAATTTATATTCATATAAAGGTCCAATGCTGGTTATCTCACCTTCAACTTACACTTCAGAACTCATTTACAATCAATTCATATGGATTGATTTACATTTCAACACAATTTTTTTTTGAAAATTACCCGCATCTGTTTATCTCACTGTTCCCAATAGGAATGGTTTATAATAAATAGAGAAATAGTGGTGTTAGCAAACAGTTCGATGGTCTTATTTATATTTTTTTATCTCTCACCTGTCACCTAATCACCTGAAAATGATCGCAATAAAATTTACTTTGATCCCCCCAAAAATGACTTTTGTTGAAGAATATACTAAAAAATTAACAAATTTTTCTTAAACTGTATTATGTGATATAGATTCACAAACTTTACTTTGCAGGAAAATATCATGGATCTTGTATGTTTTATGGCGAAGCTATTCCCGATGTCTCACTGTTCCTGTTGTCTCACTGTTGACTACTCTCCCCTACTTGAGACTTTCGATTTTGTGCCTCCCTTTGTAATTTGGCCATTTCTAAATCATTTAGCCGTTCCTCTACTACGGCGATACTATAACGCTCCTCTTGAAGGCATTCTAAATTTTCTAGTAGCTGTTTTAGGCTTAAATTTCGATTGCCTAGAGCAGCTTCCTTCGGGTTTTTATCGTATAGATCGTATCGTATGCTAGGATATGCATACGGAGACTTATTTGCATTGCCGACTCGATTGCTTCATGTTTTGATTCGTGCTCATCTACGAGCTCTTTAATTCCTAATATTCTTTTTTTATACTCATGTATGGTTTCATTTTCTCCCTGTTTTAATTTTTCTATTATATTTATCACCGCTTCAATGGACCGGTGCTCCCCAAATTCTTTCAATAAATTTTCTCTTACTTCAGGCCATGTGTCGCCCACAATTTGGCATATTGCTGCCGCGGCTCTACCTCTTAGTTTCACGAGTACAACATGGATTAACAGCGCATGTGACCCCTCTTTCGGCAATTGTTTTGCAAGGTGTTCCGCGTGATAGACGAAAGCAGATAGTTCGTCTCTATCTCCGTAGTACTCTGGGATGCATTGCATACCATCTTCTTTTGGAAATTCGTATTTACAATTGGTTTCGTTGGCCATTTTTTTGTTTCGTTTACCATAGGTAGGTGAAATAATGTTATATACAGGTGTAATTTTTTGAAATATCCAGTATGCATTTGAGAAAAATAAATTTATTGTCAGCTGTTTTGCACCGCAGCGCGGTAGGTCGTACTGAATTCACTTTGCCTACCGGTGCTGGTTTTGCCGCCGGGGTTGGTTACTATTAATACCGATAAACTATGTCGGAATTGTCTCTTAATTGTTACAATTTCCCAAAAAAGGTTTTAAGCTAATCTATGCTTGGGGTAAAATATTCGACTAAATATGTGTAGGAAATTGTGCTATTCTTATTATTTACATTGGCTTGTACGCACTCGGGGTCGCACCGCTCTACATTAAACTTTTGCCTCCTCTAGCCTTGGCATGTATGTTAAATAGGGCCACAGGATAATATTGACAGTAATTTGTTTTATATCACGATTATTAGTAAATCGCCCTTTATTGGCCTTGTGCTAATCAAGCTCATGGTTTTGGACAGTACGACAAAGGTATAAACATAAGCCACTGCTTTTGTAGTAATAGCGAAGTGTAACAATTCGTAGCCGTGTCGGCCTTGAACTGATTGATAAATCAAAGCATTTGCCGTAACGCTGTCGCGCCGGTCTCGTGTTTATAAATGTTGGAGTATACGCGGCTTATGCCGACGGTTTTAGTGTCGACCCTACCGGCGGTGTGTTGCTTGCAATAATTTCTGTGTCACCTTACTGGTGTTGCGATTGTTGACATCTTCTCAAAAAAAATGTTTTTTCTGTTGAGTCAGCTTAAATTTCAATGGTCGCGGTGTTAACCTCGCCTATTAGTGTCGCGAGTTCTTGTACGTATGAATGCAGCTAGTATCATAATGCGTCGTGATTAACGCTAGCTCAAATGAACTTCTTTGAGCAAAAGGGATATTTCTAATTTCAAACCTGCCAATTATTTCTAGTAGGTAGGTATGAGAAGGAAATTTAGTTAATTTAAAGAACAAGCGACAGAGGGGAGTGAAAAAAAGGGATAAAATTGACTCACCACATAATCCTTTCATTGCCTCCGGCCATCATGCCAGATGCGTGTCGGCCCTTACCGCCTCTGTTCCTGAATTGATTTTTTCGTAATTTCACTGCTCACCAAAATTGCTCTTAAGCCAAGTGTCCACTATAGAGTTTATTTTGGTAGAGTAAAAAGTGTAGAGCGTAGAGACTCTACCAGCTGTGTATACACTATAAGGCATCTCTACCACTTTACCACTCTACCTAGAGAAGCCGTAAAGAAATTCTATGTAGAGCTCTACCACGCACTCTACGGGGTGTGTCCACTGGGGAAACTGTAGAGCGTAGAGTTCAACCAAACACTATGTCAACATAGCGTTTGGTAGAGCTCTACGCTCTATCTAACCTGCTAGATAGAGCTGTAGAGAAGAATTTCGCTTTTGAACCGATTTCGCAACATCACGCCATATTTTTCTGATGCAACTGCTGCGAACAAATTGTGTACCTACGTATGTACAGCAAAGTGTGCGTAAGATAAATGTCAGAAATATAGCACATTCACAGGCCAAATGGAAATTCAAGTGAATATTTTATTTTTAAGTGAAATTATATGAGGTAGCTTTTTATTATCCGGGAAAGTAATTTTGCATTATGATAGGCCGTTTTTTGGTAATAATTGACAGGTAGGGTGGTTGTAATTTACACAATGATCGCAAAACTACGCAATACTTGACAGGACGTCATGCTTTCGTACCATGGGCTCTATTCTCAGTCACCTTACTGGTCGACTGCTGGACTGCTCATCTGGTCGACTAGGCTGCTCGGCTGGATTGGTCGACTACACTGCTCGATTTGATTGATCGACAGAACTGCTCAACTGGACTGTTGAATTCGACTGCTCGATTGGACTGATCGACTTGACTGCTCGGCTGAACTGGTCGATTGAACTGCTTGACTGGACTCTCCAATAATACTGCTCGACTCAACTGCTCGATTTAACTTCTCAACTAGGCTACTCGATTAAACTTCTCGACTGGACTACTCGACTTAACTGCACGACTGGTCAGCTTGATTCAACTGCTGGACTGGACTGGTCGATTAAACTGCTTGGTTGGACTGTTCGGTTCGACTGCTCGATGGGACAGCTTGATTCAACTGCTCGACTGGACTACTCGACTCAACTGTTCGACTGAACCTCGATTCAACTGCTCGATTCGACTATTCGAATCGGCCACTCGACTCAATTGCTCGACCCGACTGCTCGATTCAACTTCTCGACTAGACTACTCGATTTAACTGCTCGACTGGACTACTTGACTGAACAGCTTGATTCAACTGGTCGGCTTGACTGCTCGCCTCATTTGCTTGACTCGACTGCTTGATTCGACGGCTTGACTCGCCTGCTCGACTGGATTGCTCAACGCGATATCAAATCGGCTCATTTGAAACAGAAAATCTCGATACCAGTTTTTCAAAAAGGCTTAACTGCAAAATATAAACAAACCGAGTGAGGGTTCTTTTCGCTATGCTAGTCGAGCAGAAAATAACTCTCACTCGGTTTGTTTACATTTTGTAGTAGCGCCGGTTAGGTAGTCGTGCTAAAAATCCGCGCAAAATAGACTTCAGTGTATCACGGTTTTTGTAAAAATGAGAACCACCCTACTAGCCATAACAAAACTAACGAAAAACCTATTTAAAATAAATTAGTTAATTATTAAAATGATTAAAAATTAGTTTTACAATTATTGCGAAAATTAGAACCACCCCAACCATCAATTATATCAAAAGAAAGGCCTTTCTGAATGAAAAATTTCTTTTCCGTATACTGAAAGGCCGTTTTCTTCTAATTTCATAGAAGAATATAATTTTCAATTAAATTTCCATTTCCATTTCCAATATGGCGTCATATTGCGAAATAGTTTCAAAAACGAAATCGTTCTCTACCAAGTTCTCTACAGCTCTATCTAGCAGGTTAGATAAAGTGTAGAGTATATGTAGAGCTCTACAAAACACAAAACGAACGTGTATACACTTTAGAGTTTTTTGTAATAGATAACTCTCCTATAGAGTTGCTGTAGAGCTCTACCAGTGAGCTCTACAGGGTGTATACACTACTCTACCTAACTAACTCTACATGAGATTTTTCTCTAGCTCTACCCTAAAAACTCTATAGTGGACACTTGGCTTAAGATTGATAAGCTCTCCCGCCGGATTCTACCAAGCCTGCACCGAATGGTTGGAAGGAAGGAATTTAAATTTAAATTAGAATTAAATCAAAATTATGTTGAGTTCCAAATTAAAATTAAAATCAAAATCAAATTGAAATAGTTCAGATTAAATAGTTGTAAGGTTATTTTATAATTTTTTTTCTCACCAAAAATGTGGTTGTTCGTCCAATTGTAGAAAGTAATAAGAATTAATTCTTACTCTACAAGTATTAGTCAAATAAATAAATAAATAAATAAATCTTTCCAAGGAGATCTTCGCCGGATGACGATCATAAAACTCCAGCTATCGCATATGGAACCGGATCGATAGCAGAAGAAAGGACGAAAGGAAAAACCAGATGCCGGCCGTCGTTGAGTCTCCGCGTCGTTCGCGTTGAGATAAGAATGATCTTTCTCCTATGATCTTTCATAGACGGCGAATGCCACACCGGATGACAATCATAAATTCTGCCTCGCGTTGGTTGTACATCTTGTGCGAGCAGAATCATAAACGGCCATAGCTCTTACTGTGCTTATCGCTTGCATGTTTATTTTCGGGAAAACATTCTCCCGATAATCATGTTTACTTGGGAATGCAATTTTTCCAAGAAACATCTCTCTTTTATGACTCAATCCTTCATCGGAGGGTAAAAATAGGTTTTATGGCGCTGCACCAGAACATATCGTCCTGGATCGGTAGAGGACATGGTGAGGTAAACCTTTTCCTTACCCAGTTTCTGTCGGGACATGGATGCTTTAAGAAGTATCTACATACGCGTGGGCGGGTAGGCTCACCCTTTTGCCCCATTTGCACGGTAGCCGAGGAAACGGCGGAGCATGTAGTGTTTCATTGCCCGCGTTCCACGCCCTCTCGGCGGGTGATGCTGGCGGTCGTTGGGGAAGACACCAACGCCGACAACATCGTGCAGAGAATGTGCGCTGAGCAGCGCGCATGGGGTGCTGTCGATAGGGCGGCAACGGAGGTGATAACGGAGTTGCAACGGCTAGAACGTTTGCAACGACAGGGCCTGACATAGCTTAGCTAGGGTCAGTAATGGGCTGATTGGGCAGCCCAGGCCCTAGGTGAAGGGTAGTGGCGGTACGAAGTGACAAGGGGGTTGTGTGAACCCACATACGCAACGGATAAGTCGGAGTGCTTAGGCACGTTCTCCCTCCTGAAGTAAAACCAAACGGTAGTTCCGGGAGGAGTTCAAGAATGGGCAGTAGGAGAGTTTTTAGTGGGTAGGCGCATGTTGGCACCTTGTAAATCATATTCGGCACCGTGAAGGTGCTATGAAGATTTTGTCCCTGCATAAATAATACAAAAAAAGTATTAGGGTCCATGCCTAGTGGCACGGGCGCAGGCTTGAAGTAGGACTACGAATGTAGAGCAATTCGTCTCCCAATGCCAAAACCGACGATTTTTGTACGAATTTCATATAATAGATTCCCCAGTTGCGCAGTAACGGAAAGTTTACTTGCGCTGTTGTATTTTGTACAGCCCCTGTGAACCGTTGACTTTATCTCGGTATAGCTCGGGAATCTAGCAATAAATAAAATTATTGTTTTCAGTAAGGTTGATCCGCAGACAAATGGTGGAAAAAGTTCCATAAGTTTTTCACCAAGTGGCATTAGTATTCGAGAGAATTCTGTTACGTTTTAGCATGCCTATAAAACGGAGTTGACGCGAATAACGAAAGGTAAAGGATTGTGTTCTTACATGTGAGAAATTCATAATTTCAACTCTTCAGCTAATTTAAATAGTGGACCTGCAAAGGTCCGTTTGTTATTCTCGAATTCTCAAATTTCGGACTCGTGGTGTCCATTGTCTATTTTCGTCCATCAGATAGGTTATTGGTGTGTGGATTAATAGTGGGATGGGAATACTGTTTATGAGACAAACGCTACTGGTAGGATCTGTAATCAAGATAGACTTTTATGTTTATGATGGTATGAGTCGCAAACTAGCTGCCTGCCGATGTGTCTCCAACGAAAGCCGGCGACCGAATGATCACGCACACCGAGACAAAGCAAACACTTCTATAGCTGAGAAGGTCAAAAACTGGCATGTCTCTGACGAACTAAGTTTATCAGACCACAGGCATATCGTTTTTGATATTGAGGTAAACTCTCTCAGGAGAGAACAATGCGGAAATCCGAAAAAAAACAACTGGAGTTCATTCAGAGAACATCTGGGAAACTCTCGGAATTTCTGTCATATTAATATACGCACACCAGCTGAGCTGGACGTTGAAGCCAATGACCTACAAAGTAGGATTATTGATGCTTATACTGCAAACTGTCCGTTAATCACGCGGATAGTCTACCGTGATGTATCCTGGTGGAATGAATCGCTCAGCTACCTTATTCGGGAGGCTAGGCGTTTATTCAACAGGACAAAGATCACGTTTAATTGGGAGGCCTACAGGACATCTCACTAAATACAACGCAGAGCTTCGCAAAGCCAAAAGAAAGTCCGGAGTCAAGTTTTGCGAAAGGATCCAGACTCTGCCTGTGACGGCGCGACTCTAAATAGCGTTAGTCAAAGACCATAATAATGGCCTAGGGCAATTGTAAAAAGAAGATGGCAGTCTCACTGTTACTACTAGGGAAACGTTGGAGATTCTTATGAACACGCATTTCCCTGGTTCGACAGTGCGACAGTTTCCACTGCGGTCAGTTTTACTATCAAAAGTGCACCGTACTTTTCCGGACTTTCAACGGAATTCCTGGTCCGGTCCGGTTCCGGAACGCTTCGTTCCGGTTCCGGTCCGATAAAAAATCGGACTAAAATTTCGTTCCGATCGGACTTCGGACCGGACATCGGACAGGACTTTGCGGACTTTACCCGGTCCGGTGTCGATCACTAGTTTATAGCCTCAGAACACTTAACTGCCACCAGTTAACGAACAAACCTGCCACCATATGTAAACCGGTGCATGCTGATCAACTTACCGACGCTGGAAAGTAGACGCATACGAATGCTTTCATATAAATACGAAGATACAATTTTCGAATTCGTTCGAAAGTATTCGTTCGTACGAAAGCAGTATGGCCCTAAACAAGAACCTCTAGGTGAAGAATTTGCTCCGCGCTGCAGGTCGTCTGAAACAGTCATGCTTACCGTTCGCTTCCAAGCATCAATTCACCTTACCACACAGACATTCTACCGTCGAAACTTTACTACGTGCATTGCACAAGGAAAACCTGCACATAGGCCCATCAGGACTTTTTCACCAAAGGTTCTGGACAACGAAGGCAAAATCAACAATAAGAAAGATTTGTAGACGTTGCATCAGTTGCTTTAAGGGGGCATAGTACTTTTTTCACCATATTTTTAGCCTTATTTCAAATATTTTTTTCTCGATAACGCGAAAAGCGAATCGATTCGAGTTTTTTGCATTCTAAACATTGTACTTTATACTAGTATTTACAATTTTGTTTGCATATATGAACCTCTTCTCCTCTCCCCTCCTTGAACATGATTATTCGAAAAAAACATGATTTGCGGTACCATTGATTGGCGCTGGGAGGCTTATCCGAATTGAAAAATTCCAAAACGACATGAAAGTATATTAAATTATCTCGTGTTTGAACAAAATGGCGGAGATTCAAACATAAAAGTAAGGTTTTTAGTCGAAAAAATTGACTTCAAACATTTATAAAAAATACAAAAATTGTAATATCGAAAAAAGGATGGGTCAAACACTAGATAATTTTGTTGGCTTTGAAACAAAAAAAGAATCATGAGAATTGCTTGAGCCGTTTTTGAGATATTTATGGTACCGATTTTCAAAACCTGGTTTCGAGAAAAACGACGTTGAAGTTTTTATTCGCTGTGTAATCGCTCCAGACATGCGAGATACAAATAGCTGTAACTTTGTCAATTTTTGGAATTCATCGATATGACTTGAAACACATATGGTCAAAATGTTAATCTTTCGAAATAATCAATAAAAAAAATTTCGATTTTTTTAAATTGAAAAAGTACTATGCCCCTTTAAGGCGGTACCGAAAGTGGCTAACGTTATTGTGTTAGTGCGACAAACACTGTACTGTACATCTCATGTGTTTGTTAAAAACCTAAACGTTTATTTGAATATTGCATTAGTATTGGTAATATATGTCAAATAGCGGAGCTTGCAAACATAAACAGCTGATCCGCAGCCAACCGCACTGACTAAAAACATCCCGAAAAAGGGTTTGTTTTCTTTATCAAGGCATTCCGATTCAATCAAAATTAACAGCAGCAACTGAATAATGCGTAGGATCACTAGGATGTTTAATTAATCCGCTTGCATCGGATTGCGTTTTTGATTCCTGCGTTTGCGTTTTGTTTGTTTACCTCACTCTAAGCTCATCGATGCGGCGAAAGTTGAAAGCTCTTTAAAAGCTCTTGATGTGACGAAAGTTTGATACTGTGTTGCTGCTTTTTCGGAAATCGCTAGTTCATCGAAATATGTGCGCAACCAAATATCTATTAACTAATTCCAAATTATACATTGGTCGCTTTTATGAACACGTAATGATCGATATGATCAGTTAAATTTATTTTCCATTAGCAATTATGTTTTGCTGAGCGTTTATTGATAAATAGCAGATCGATAAATTGAATTACAAGTTTTAGGAAATTATAACAGCGCTGGAAGCACTGATTACGTGGCGCAAGCGTACTCTGCCAATACAGATGCATTTTTAAGGTGCAAAACAATACATGCTTCGAATGGTAGCCATTTACCCAGCCATATTTGAGCCACTTTCGGTTTCCCCTTAAGGTTAAGCCGAAGGGAACCAATCAATTCATGGGAAATCTGCCATGCAACCGCGTGATGCCTGCTTTCCTATTTGAAATCACAGGAGTGGATTACGTTGGCCCAACGCCATCAAGGAAGGCCGCTATAAGCCGAAGCTCATTAATAGGATACATCGTTCGTCTGCCTTACAACCAAAAAAATACACCTCGAGCTAGTGTCAGATTTGAGCACCGAGCTTTTCTGGCTGCCCTAGATCACTTCGTGAACCGTAGAGGTCTGTCTCACAATGCAGCTAATTTCGCTGGAGGTTCAAACGATTTATTCAATTATTCGAAAGGATACAGTCGTCCGAGTAACCGATGTAAAAACAGCTTGCGGTGTATATCGTCGAGCTATTAACAAGCTGATTCCGCTTTCAATTGCGGACAACAATCACACAGTAGATTCGGCCCGCCCGGGGAGATTGTACACGCCTAAATTTAGCGGTACGTTTCAAATTATCGCCTATTCCGGAAACAGAACATTCCAGAAACAGAATGTTCCAAAAGCAGAATATTTCAGAAACAGAATATCCCAGAAGTAGAATGTTCCAGAACAATTCATCTAAAACATTCTGCTTGCTATATAACACGGTACCTGCGCGTGCAAGCATTCAGTATAATTCAGTATTCAGTATTACTCAGTTTGTCCTATAATATACCATTAAAAATATAAAAAGTACTAGTATTGTCCAAAAAGCATTCAAAAATATTTCTTTCAGATAAAACTATAGCTTGGAAAAAAGCGGTACAAGGTGTTCGAGAAATATGCGATGTATGCTCCACAACTTTATTCAACTATCACTGGGTTTGTTCAGTTTGTGGGTTTGTTGTTTGTATCGATTGCTACAAGGTAATTCATCTGATAGTATTTACAACCTGCATTAAACAACCTATTTTCTAGGGTCGAAAACACGGCTATAGTAGGCATGAAGCTAGTTTTAGAGATCGGGACGAGTACATGTGGTTACACTGCAGTAATAGACAACCCCATCATCAACAAAAACTGCTACTTACACAAATAATTCCGAGCAATTGTTTGTATAAGTTGGTGAGACAGATGCATGGTATATGTGCTTTGTTGGAAGTACCGCTCAATTGTGAGTGCCCACTTAGTAAAGAATCGCTCTTTCGAAAAATTAAAGATAAACTTGAATTTATGTACCCAGTCAAAGAAACACAGAAGTCGAAAAAGTATGAAGTGCAGACCATTGACTATATGCATGATAAGAATGAAAATTTGGATGAAGATTTTGATGATAAAACCATTACAAAAATGATATCAATTACAATTAAAAATATCGAAAGCATGTTAAGTGAAACCAGCAAAGAAACGGTGCGTTGCAAAGTAATATTCGGAAGGGAATTAAGCGTAGATAAAAATTCTGATGTAGAATTTTTAAATAGACGAGAGAAACAAAGTTATGATTTTGAAGGGTTTCAGAACGATATTATGAGTGAAAGCGATGTTAAAGCAACTACAAATGAAATATTCTTCAAAGACAGAAATGTCACCGAGTGCTTTCAGACTATTAACTATTCATTAAGCACTGAAAACAAAGAAAACAGCAATAGTGGTTTATCAGATGACAAGTGTGCATTTAATGTTATCGAAGTTGCGAAAACTGATTTATTCGAGACACCTGAGAACAACACCGAAGCTGCTAAAGGGTTACAAGACAGGCCATTGCCGAATATGTTTGTAAAACAAGAGATTGAAGCTATGTACAATGAAGAGCATCGATTTAAATCATCTCCAAACCTTGATTGGAAAACATTTAATATGATAGTGAAACAATTGCTGAAGTTTGATAAGGTCTTTAACATTTCTGGTCTTTTTGAAAAACATTTGACAGAGAATTATTTAGAATCGCAAAGTCTTGTCGATTTTACAGCAGAAATTGAAGTGAAACATGCGAATATTCAGAGATTTCTGCATGATTTTTTAAATCAATTTGTGTTTATAACGGGCCACGACGAGATGGATAATATAAGCAACGTTCAAATCTTGGAATACAATAAGCATATAAAGACTGGATTAGAGTTTCGGAATAAGGGAGAACGTATAACTAATCTGGAAGAGTCACAGAAACTATATCCAAATGTTGCTCACCAGTGGCTTTGCAATGGTCGTTTACTTCGATTGTTAGATCCTCTTAACGATAGAAATTATTCCGCTTTTCATGATCAGTGGGAACGTGGACAACCAGTCATGATATCTTACGTATCAAACAAAATGGATATAAATTTTTGGTTGCCAAAATCATTCGCAAATGAATTTGGAGAAGAAGTGAATGATCTTATTAATTGTCTAAATGGAAAACTCGTGAAGGAGCAAAAAATGAAAATATTTTGGGATGGTTTCGAAAAGATTGGAAGTCGATTGTTGGATGAAAGAGATCGTCCAATGCTTTTAAAATTAAAAGATTGGCCCCCTGGTGACGACTTTGCTGAAATGATGCCTGACCGATATGCTGATTTAATGAAATGTCTTCCTTTGGCTGAGTACACACGCCGCGAAGGACGTCTTAATTTGGCCAGTCGATTATGTAATTTTTTTGTTAAGCCTGATTTGGGCCCAAAAATGTACAGCGCCTATGGCTCAGCTCTGCACCCATCTAAGGGGACGACAAATCTTCATTTAGATGTATCCGATGCGGTAAACGTTATGGTGCACGTTAGTGTTCCTTCTGATGTAGATGAAAATAAATATATTCAAAAAGTGTATGATGCTATACAACGAGAAGAATGTGACATATTCACTTGTCAGAGAGTTCGTGAGAAAAATGATTTACCAGGTGCTTTATGGCACATTTATCATGCTCAAGATGCTGACAAAATTCGTTCCTTATTAAATAAAATAGAAGTTGAACGAGGCGGCAGTATAAAGGCGAATCACGATCCTATTCATGATCAAAAGTGGTACTTGGATGCCAATTTGCGTAAACGATTATTGCATGAATATAATGTTGCTGGATATGCAATTGTACAATGTGCTGGTGACGCGATTTTTATACCGGCAGGAGCACCACACCAGGTTCGAAATTTGCACAATTGTATCAAAGTTGCAGAAGATTTCGTTTCTCCTGAAAATATATCGTATTGTTTTAAATTAACCAACGAATTTCGTCATCTAACCAATACGCATTCTAATCACGAAGACAAATTACAAATAAAAAATATAATTTATCATACAGTTAAAGACTCCATATCGTGCTTGGCCAATCCTCTAATAATGACTAAAGATAAAATAGAATTACTGTAAAGTATATTTAATATAGTTAAAAAAAATATTCCACGGAAAAAGTTTTAAAAATATCTACTTAAGTTGGTATCAGTTTTTTCTTCCGAATGTCAAATGGGCATTTTAAAAATTGTACAGAGCCGAAATGTCTTTTTATCTGTGCTTTTCTAGATCTGACATAATCTTGAGGATTGCCTAACTGTAGCCAGATCCCGGGGCTGGCCTGTATTCTTTACACAAATGAAAAATGCCCATTACTTTTACTAATACACTGGGAATCCCGTTATAGAATCTCCAGGATTTGATGGAGGAATTGTGAGAGGAATCGTATTTGCGATACTGAGAGTCCGAGCGATTCGTGCTAGGAAACGCACTGCTTAGAATTCTAGATTCGAAAACGTATATATGAAAGTGAATTTTATATTACAAAAATACCTATTATACAGGGTGTTAGGTAGCTTAGTGCAAATATTTCAGGGGGTGATAGAGGACCATATTTGATGCAAAAAATACGCTTATGGTCAAATCTCAATAGTTACAGAGTTATTAAACATTTTTAGTTTTCGGTTCTGTTTGCCCTAAAATCGGTCTACTACAAAAACTATGTCAGCTAGCTCTCAATTTGACTGTATTCTATCTGTGCTAATTCTACGTCTTTCTGCTTTTTCCTAGATTTAATTTGTGCTGAGCATAACGTATCAAACGCTTCTTTCATCGCTTCATCGGTATCTATTGGAGTACAACACTTTTAAGGAGTTATAAGTGAAAAATCCGCATTACACTACAATGCTTTTCTAATGAATAACGAACGAGCAGAAAAGGCAAAGGAGTCTATTTGTTGTGGTTGTACCGGCGATCTAGTAGGAGCTGACGAAATCGTTTGCAATGGCTTCTGTAAATTTTCTTTTCATCTGAAGTGTGCCCGTATAACTGCTGAAACACGGGGTGCTATCGCCGATAGTTCACAAATGTTTTGGACATCCATGCCATGCCATGCCTGTTCGAAAATGATGGCCAACGCTTGTTTTCGTCAAACCATATTGTCTACTAACAACGCTATGCAGGCAATGCATGATGATCAAAACAAAGTGCTTGATGAGCTGCGCAAAGAAATTGCACTCAACACCATGAAAATAAACACAATTCTCCAGCGAACTCCACTACCCACTCCTCCTTGAATTTCAAGAAAGGCAAACTCACGCAAACGGCCACGATTGATAATTCCTGACGAACCGTCACAGCAGCGCGATAATGCCACAGAAGGTACAAGAGATATCCAGCCTGATGTTATCCCACTGGCTGCGGCTAAAAAAGACAAGTTGCTTTGGTTATATTTATCCGAAATTGATCCTCAAGCAACGGTAAATCAGATCGAAAAACTTGTGAGAAACAACCTCAACACAGACAAAACAGTGGACGTGGTTAAGCTGGCTCCAAAACGCAAAACAAACGTGAGTTTGTTTCTTTCAAAGCTGGTGTCGAGATGGTTTCAAAAGATCTAGCTTTGTCCAGATCGACCTGGCAGAAAGCAATTATCTTCCGACCGTTTGATTTTCAGCACACTGCTAGTACACGCACGTTCTTTCGATTCCCATCCACGCCGGGTGGAATTCAATCGCAATAAGCATAGACTGCCACCATATAAGCCACCAATAAGCAAAGACTGCCACGCAGTAACATCGTTTTAATAAATGACTCGACAACAGACCAAAATCGTACTTGCAAAACGGTATCAGCTGATAGCCACACATGCGACCCTCGCACCGTTCGTTCATTGACAATTTTCTATCAAAACACAAGGGGCCTACGAACCAAAACTAATGATTTGTTTCTTGCTCTCGCTTCGTGCGATTATGATGTTATAGTTTTGACTGAAACTTGGCTGAAGAAAGATATTCTTGATTCGGAGCTTACCAATAATTACATGCTTTATCGTTGCGACCGAAACTCTGCCACCAGCCAATGCCAGCGAGGCGGCGGTGTACTGATCGGTGTTAAATTAATTTAAAAAGCACAACCGTTAGCTTTACAGAAGCCGATATGCTAGAGCAAACTGCTGTCCGCATTGAGATGAAGGATGGTAACATTTTCATTTGCGCTGTGTATCTACCTCCAAATTCTGATCCCGTGCTGTACGAACGACATGCAGCGTGCACTCAACAATTGTCTCTGCTAGCGAAAGATCGTTAAAAAACAATTGTGTTTATTACAATCTTCCACACTTGCGATGGGATTATGACGACGAAATGAATTGCTTTTTGCCGAAGAATGCGTCTGCTGAGTCCGAGTCAACATTAGTTCAATCTTTATTAATCACGGGTTTACAACAGCAGAATTATTGTGTTAACGACAATGGCAGATTACTGGACTTGGTTTTTACAATTAGTACATTCGGGGAAATATATTTCGGGGAATTATTACATTCGGGGAAATATCTTTCGGGAAAAGAGTTTTCGGGGAATTGATACATTCGGGGAAATATCTTTCGGGGCGACGGGTTTCGGGGAAATGGTTTTCGGGGAATTGTTATACAATCGTACAGCCTGCGCAGAAATTTTTGAACCACCGATACCGTTGCTGAGGATAGACCGACATCACAAGCCGATTGTTTTAAAACTGAATGCTGAGAATATTTATGAGGAAGAAGAAGATGAACGGTTTGATTTTCGTCTTTGTGAAATGTCTTTGGTGAATGGGCTTATTCAGCAAATAGATTGTAGCCAATTATTGGAGGTTGGTTCAGTTGACGATGCAGTTATACGCTTCTACGATGAGCTCGATCGAATATTTCGAGCAAATGTACCACTCAGAAAAGGCAAAAAGAAATTTCACAACAACCAACCGTGGTGGAACGAGCATCTCCGGAATCTTCGTAACCGTCTTCGAAAAGCCAGGAAACGGTACTTCAAATGCAGGAGTGAATCGCGGAAAATTGAAATGCGTGAAATTGAGGCTCAATTCAACTCTGAAAGCTTCAAGTTTTCGTAATTACATTCATCGTATAGAAGAGCATGTAAGGTGGATCCAAGTCATTTTGGACCTACGTTAAGGACCGACCAGCAATGAAAGGGATACCTCAAAACATGCGCTACCAACGATTAGATGCCACAACGCCGCAGGAAACAGCGAATATGTTCTCGTCTTTCTTTCAAAGTGTGTCAAGTAATAACTCACCACCTTTGTCTGAAACGTACCTGAGCAGTATTCCGCGTTATATGACGTGAACGTGCTCTGGATGAATTTCTCGCCCCACGAAGTCCAACTAAAGTTGCAATCCATCGAAGGATCAAAAGAACCCGGTCCTGATCAATTACCTCCTTTCTTTGTAAAACAGTGTGCTGATGCTCTCGTTTACCCTGTAAGTATACTGTTCAACCGTTCTATCAGCGAGAGGAATTTCCCAAGTATTTGGTAATCAGCTTCAATCACACCGATTTATAAATCGGGTTTGCTTAATGAAGTAGAGAACTGCCGTGCAAAGTAAAGTTGAAAGTATGGTACACGATTCGCTCTACCAATCTGTCAAGTCCATAATACCTGCAGAACACGACTTCATGAAAACCGTTCGACTACGACAAACATGCTAAGCTAAACGACAACAGATCGACGCTGTGTATGTTGATTTTGCCAAGGCGTTTGACAAGGTTCCGCACACTCTGGCGGTTGAGAAGTTTAGGAGAATGGGACTACCTGAGTGGCTGACAGAATGGATTCTGTCGTATCTGACGGGGCGTAGCTCAACAGTGAGAATTGGCGGGGAGTGCTCTACTCCGTTCAAGATTCAGTCCGGAGTTCCTCAAGGCAGTATCTTGGGACCTTTGCTGTTCGTTCTTTTCATCAACCAACTTTGCGGCAAATTGAAATCCCCGAAACTGTTATACGCTGATGACCTCAAATTTTACCGTGTAGTCACAACACTAACAGACTGCTGTGCGCTCCAAATGGACATTGTCGCGCTCATTGAATGGTGTAGATTGAATGGGATGAAAGCTAACGTCAACAAATGTTGCATAATCTCATTCACGATGGTACGTGCGCCGATTGTTTTTGATTACATAATGGAGACAACAAGCTTAGAACGTAAGGGCGTAGTGAAGGACTTGGGGATTCTCATCGACAGCAAACTGAAATTTGTGGAACATATCTATTCGCCTCTGAACGATCTTCTGGCAGTGGACTGTATAGTAGCGGCAGCGAAAGCAAAAGCAAAAGTTTCGGTGAGAAAATCAACTCTTCATATAGGGCTAGGGGTTGACTTTGCTCGCTCTCCTTTCAGTGGGAAAATCCAGTGGGGAAGTGGACGGTGGACCAAACAAACACCGACTGCTATGCTAACAAAAGTTTATTCTACTCCTCTTCTAATTCTTCGGCTTATTGCTACTGCTGCGAGGTGAACGGCTGGATGGTTGAAAATGGAATGGGGTGATTTTCTCTGGGTGGGCTGCTTTTATAGCTGCGGGATGATGACAGTGTGTGTTGCGCGATGCCAGCAGTGTATGCTGCTGGGTGCGGGTTATTTTCGGCTGGAGACGGAACATCCTCCCCCGGTTGAAGGATCCGCGGTTCTCTGGACATCGCCGGGGTTTTCAACTAACTCGTTGTCTTCGATAGGCAGGATGGATACCTTGTTAATTGGACGACGATACTGGTAGCCTTTGGAGAATACATCGACTGCACGAACAAGTCCATCGTCACCAGGGTAGACTGCTACGATGCGTCCTAATTTCCAGTTGAGGGGTGGTTGGTTCCGGTCATGAAGCAGGACGATCATGCCCTCGCGAACATTTGGTATCTCTCGCTGGTTCTTCTTTCGGGGTTGCAGGGTGTTAAGATAATCTCTGCTCCAAGCACTCAAAATGTTCACGAAGGAGTTGAAGATGTTGCCAGCGCGCCAAACGGGAAACCTTGACGTCTTCTAAGGAGGGCTCAGCTGGAGCGGTGAGTGGTCGTCCGATGAAGTAGTCAGCCGGGGTGATAACTCGTGGATCCGCCGGGTCATTCGAGATGGCGAATAAAGGGCGGGAATTCAAGACGGCCTCGATTTGAGCCATAACAGTTGAAAGCTCCTCAAATGTCAGCTTCACGTTGCCGACGACACGCTTCAGATGTGTTTTACAGGATTTCACGGCCGCCTCCCAGAGGCCGCCGAACTCCGGTGCGTCTGGCGGGATGAAGTGCCACTCGCTTTCACGGCTGCGACAAAAGGATTCGATGGCGTTCACAGCCTGCTGATTCTGGAACTGTTGATATAGGCTGTTCAATTCATGATTCGCACCTCGGAAGTTGGTGGCGTTGTCCGAGTGCAATTCATGAATCCTTCCACGGCGAGCAATTAATCTTCTTAGGGATGCCAGGAAAGCATCGGTGCTCAAATCGGAGACGACTTCCAGGAGTACAGCCTTAGTTTCCATGCAAACGAAAACTGCTACGTACGCCTTGGTCAGCGTTGGACGACGTGACCCTTGTTTAATCCAGAAGGGGCTGGCGTAATCCACACCGGTTATGGCGAATGGGGGCGATGGCATCACTCTCGACGCTGGCAGGTTTCCCATTAGTTGATTGGGTGTCGTAGGATTGGTTCGGAAGCATTTAACGCATCGACGGGTGATGAAACGGATGATGGATCAACCTTTCAGGAGCCAGTACCTTTGGCGAAGAGCATTCAGCAGTGCATCTGCTGGATGAAACGATGAATCACCGGATCCTTATCCGGTAAGATAATTTGATGGCGACTTTCAAATGGTAGTTGCGATCGGTCAAGTCGGCCACCAACATGGAGCAAATCGTTGGTGTAAATAGGACGAAGATTTCCTAACCTCTTACAGGGTTCGTTGTCGAGGACTCGTTTGATTTCGTCAGCAAAGTGTGCATGTTGTATGACGTGGATGATGGTTTCTGTTGCACGGCGAAGCTCATGGACGGTCAGATGGGGTCTCAATTCTCGGTCGGTTGGATTCTGCTTACGGCAATTATTAGCAAACCGACGAATGTAGCCAACAATTCGTTGTAGCTTGCGGAATTTGCTGTAATTGGAGAAGAATAAAGGCATATACATTCTTATATCGGAGATGGCGACGGTAGCTTTGAGTTCCGGTAGCGCTTCCTCAGGTATCTCGTCCGGAATAACCACTTCGTAGCACTCCACTTCAAAGTAACTCGGACCATGCCACCAGAGAGTGTTGGTAGCTGAATCTTCTGGAAGCTGTCCGCGAGAGATGACATCGGCTGGATTCCGATGGGATCAGACATGTTCCCACCGGAACTTGTCTGTGTGCTGCAGGATCACAGCGACTCGATTTCGAACGATTAGCTGCAACTGGTTGAGGGGTTTCTTAAGCCAGGCCAAGACAATCGTACTGTCGCTCCACAGCACAACTTCCTGAACCGGTATATCCAGGGCTGGCAGTACCTTCGCCAGTAAACGGGTCAACAGGAGGGCGGCACACAATTCTTTCCGAAAAACCATGCAACTCGTAGGCGACTGCATCGTTCAAAATAACACCGAGGGATCTCGTGGAGATCCTGCATGTCGTGGAGATGCATTAGGGAAAGTTGAAGATTTTGCCACTGCTTGGCAATATTTTCATCCACCGGATCGTCCCAGTTGATTTTAAGCTGCCACAGCTTCTGCGCGAGGAGTTTCACCAAGACGATCACCGGCGAAACCAGTCCAAGCGGGTCGAAGAATTTGGCGATCTCGGAGTACACCGTACGTTTCGTTGGTGGTTGTTTCACAGGTGGATTCGGATGATAGACGATCTTCAGCGTATCGGCGGTTGGGTCCCAACGCAGGCCTAACACTTTTATGGTTTCGTCCACTCCTTGCTCCCCCGGAGTCATCGTCTCACGTTCATCGATAGGTATGTTCTCCATCAGCTGCTGAGAGTTTGAGCACCATTTCCGTATAGGAAAACCTCCTCGACCTAGGAGTTTCTTCAACTGCTCTTTGGCTACGACAGCATCTTCCACCGAGTCAGCTCCTGACAGTACATCGTCCATATAGGTCTCCTCCTTCATACTACGAGCGGCAATGGGAAAGTTCTCGCCATCTTCCTTGACGAGCTGTACCAAGCACATGGTTGCTTGATAGGGGGCCGATGCGGTACCGTAGGTGACAGTGCACAACTCCAAGACACGCAATGGCAATGACGGCTGCTCTCGCCAGAAAATGCGCAAGAATCGACGATCCGATGGGGCTTCGACTACTTGACGGTACATTTTACAGATGTCTCCGGTAAATGCTACCTTGAATTTACGGAATCGTAGCATAATATGATGTAGATCGTTTTGCACTACTGGACCGACGTGGAGTACCTCGTTCAGCGAAAGATGCGACGGCGAAGATTTGGCACTTGCGTCGAACACGACACGGCATTTCGTGCTCGAAGGTCGAAGTACGGCATGGTGAGGAAGGTAGTAGCTCTGCTGGTTGGGCGGGTCTTCAGATTCCATGATTTCCCGGCAGTGACCGAGAGTCTCGTACTCCCGGATGAAATCCACATACTGAATTCGTAGTTCTGGATTGCGGACGAATCGTTTCTCCAACATCAGAAAACGCTTTAGGGCCAGAGCACGACAGTCGTCCAGGAGGGGAAGATCACTATTGAACGGGAGCTGGACCATGAATCTTCCAGATTCATCACGCTGATAGGTAGATAGGAAGTGGGCTTCGCATGCTATCTCTTCGGTCGACAGGTTGGGGACGTCTGGTACTTCCTCGATTTGCCAAAACTGTTGCATGTTCCGCTCGATGTCTGCAACCGATGCGTGGACGTACATGGGAGAAACGTTGGATGCATGTGGTGGTTCGATGATGACGCCAGCTATTATCCACCCAAGCTGTGTGTCACGTAGCTGTGGTAATCCACCTGCTAGGCTGAGGTGACCTGGCTTCAGCAAGTCGAAGAATAATTCCCCACCAATCAGCAAGTCCACTTTGTCGGGAATGTGGAACTTGGGATCGGCAAGGACCAGTCCTTCTGGGATCATCCAATGGGCGATGTCGATCTTGGAAGTTGGAATTGTCCCAGTCACTCTTGGAGATACCACACACTACAGGCTGGCGTGGAACGTTGATACACGGGATCGAAACTTGATGGTCACCTTATCACGAGCGTGGGTTCGTAGGGCGTTAATGCCAACAATTGGGATGTTGGCTGGCTTCTTTGGGATGTCAAGACGGTTGGCCATCTCTTCCGTGATAAAGTTGACCTGGGAACCGCTATCCAACAGCACACGGCATGGATGTGCTTGATTTCTCCTGTCGTAGACCTGAACCACCGCAGTCAACAGCAGTACAGTCTTGGTGGATTGGGCGAAGTTTGCGGAACACGTTGTTGAAACCGGTTGGTTCACTGGTGCTGGCATCTGCGATGATGTTGTAGCTGGTATCGGTGGCGGGGTCGCCATCGTCTCGGTGGGAAGTGATACGTTGGGCTTCGTACCTCGGCTGGGTTCTTCATTCTCATGGAGCAACGTGTGATGTCGGCGTTGACACTTGTGGCATGTCTTATCGGAAGGGCAGTCTTTGGAGCGATGGCCTTTGCGCAGGCAGTTGAAACAGACTCCAGCTGCTCGGATCTTCTCGTTCTTCTGGGCTGGGATTAGGCTGGATAGGGCCGAACACTGAACGTTTCGATGGGGACCGCCACAAATTTCACAGGAGACTGGTGGTTGGGATGGGTCGGTCGATGCAGTATGGATTCTTTGTGATACACTTCTTTGTGGTGGATGGGGATTTGGATTCGACGGGGCTGGCTGGACTGCTGCTTCACAGTTCTCCAGAACTTGGCATCTGGCTTTCAGGAAGTCGATGGTCTGCTGATAATTCGGTAACTCACCCTTCTGTGTTGCTTCCCAAGCCTGGCGCGCACTCTTGTCGAGAGCTGACACGATCAAGAAAACGAAGAAATGCTCGGCCGTTCCATTGATCTCCTGCTGGAGGTAGCGCAGGTTTTCGATGTGGTTGACTGCTTCATCAACAAGGGCACGAAGTTCTTTATTGGCGATAGAAGACATCTTTTTTAATGTCAGCAGTCCTCGGAAATGTCTTTTTTAATGTCGGCTCGTTTGTTGTCGTAGCGGTCCATCAAGACGTTCCAGGCCTGTTGGTAGTTCCCTTCACTCAGGATTTTGGCATCTAGTACACCTGCGGCATTTCCGATAAGCGCTTGGTCCAGATGATACAGTTTTATGGCGTCTGTATCACCCGAATTGGCCATCAGATCGGTAAAAATGGCCTTAACCTTCGGCCATTCAGTATAGCTTCCACTGAACGTTGGAATTGGCATCTTGAGGGCCTGTTACTGGATAATCACTTGTTGAGATGACGGGTTAGGTGCAGATGTTGGTACTGCACGGTTCTTTGCTTCCAGCAGCAGCTCTTCCACGGCGTTGCTCACATTGTTGTAGATATCTTCGAAGGCAGCATATTCATTTTCTTCATGGACCAGGGCTTCATCCGATACTAACGATAGCACCTTGCTATGGAATCCACTGTACTCCGTGTATACAGCAGAAAGCGTTTTGGATAGCACATTTAATTGTGCTAAACCAATTGCTGCACTGGGGATGAGCGTTCGTTGAATACGCACTAGTTTCTGCTTTACTTGAGAGCGCTGGCGGCAGACCACATGATATTCCTTTTAGGTGACTGGATCCATAGCAACAGCAACAGCACCAGCTTCATCATATCCGTGATATGATGCCTCTTTTTCACCGTTTTCCGAACGCGACGGCGAATGCATTACGGGCATCGCTTAATCAAAAATATTTTTGACGAATTAATCGCAACGCGACGAGCGAAAATCGTGACACGCCACACGTTTCAACACGTTCACTTTTTTCAAAATGTTCAGTCAGGAACGGTTCGAACACGTCCAGCAGGAACGAACACGTTCAAAGAGTTCACTTTTCAATAATGGTAGCGGTGTGGCACGTTTCGAACGCGAACACGATCGAACACGTTCAAGCAAACTCGTGCGTGCACGCCGCAGCGGTAGCAATTCGGTTCGGTAACAAGCGGTTAGCACAGAGCCGAATGCTGTCTGTTTCCACCAGGTTCAATCCTTTCCGGCACGCCTAGGTGCGGCGTCGGGATGACTTCTAATCCGCTTCGGGTTGGACCTAAAAGATGTTCGCCTCTGAACGATCTTCTGGCAGTGGACTGTATGGTAGCGGCAGCGAAAGCAAAAGTTTGGGTAAGAAAATCAACTCTTCATATAGCGCTTATAAGGGCTGGGGGTTGACTTTGCTCGCTCTCCTTTCAGTGGGAAAATCCAGTGGGGAAGTGGACGGTGGATCAAACAAACACCGGCTGCTATGCTAACAAAAGTTTATTCTACTGCTCTTCTAATTCTTCGGCTTATTGCTACTGCTGCGAGGTGAACGGCTGGATGGTTGAAAATGGAATGGGGTGATTTTCTCTGGGTGGGTTGCTTTTATAGCTGCGGGATGATGACAGTGTGTGTTGCGCGATGCCAGCAGTATATGCTGCTGGGTGCGGGTTATTTTCGGCTGGAGACGGAACAATATCTCTGCCGTTATGGCTAAAGCATATGCAATGCTAGGTTTTTTAGAAGGAACACCAAATCTTTTGTAGATGTTTATAGCCTCAGAACACTTAACTGCTCGCTCGTACGCAGTGTTCTGAAATATGGGGTGCAAGTTTGGGCACCATATCACGCTGTTCACGTCAACAGACTCGAACGTGTACAAGGGCAGTTCATCCGCTACGCTTTGCGGAATCTTAATTGGAGAGACCGAATAAACCTGCCACCTTATGTAAACCGGTGCATGCTGATTAACCTACCGACACTGGAAAGTAGACGAGTACTCCTCCAACGTATGTTAATATTCGACATGTTAGCAGATCGCATTGACTGTCCAGCTATTCTTGAGAAATTACGGTTCAACGCACCGTCACGAGTGAAGCGCCAAGCTGAGTTCTTTCGACGATCGACTCACCGCACGGCTTATGGAAATAACAACCCACTGGAAGTTTGTTGCAGTCGTTTCAACGAAGTTTATCAGTTGTATGATATTGGTACGTCAAAAAATGTGTTTAGATTAAGGATTAGCAGTAATTAGTACTAAGTAACATATCTGTGCGATGTTTTGTTATATCGAAGATCAAATTAAATTAAATTAAAATTTTTAATACAAAATTTTCTGAGCTTTCGAACGAAAGTAACACATGTTTCTTTCGTAGGTTTAGTTGTGCGCCTAACAGTTGCGCGAGTTAGCATCGGAGCCACCCGGACGGCGACGGTTGGAATTGCTGACCACCACGTTAGCAACGAAGCGACCAGAACGAGGGCATCGAAACATGCTGACATCGATATCGGAGCGGATGGCAACCATCGATGGAACGTAGCAGCTTTCGGGGTGCAGCGTTTGCATTATGAACTGTAGTTAAGCTCACTTGTTAAATAAAGTTCAGTTCGTTTTAGGCTAGCAGGTAGTTAAGTTGTGTTTTTTTAAAAAGATAATCACGTCCGTGGTTTTCTAACTGGAGGCTCCGGCGAGATCCTCCTGGACGGGAAAAGTATACGTGATAGTGCAGTGTAGAAGTCTTCAATAATCAGTGCAATTAAACTCTTAAGTGAAAATAATTTTTGTGGGGTTCAAAGAGCCCGATTGTACTTAGTTTTTGGTTCAAAGAGCCAAACACTGCATACCACAAAGCGATCTACAAGACACCGAGGACCTGATCCCGATCGGCACCATTGGCCCGAAGTAACCACGGTAAAACGGACTACCCATAAGTGCCTGCTTGAAGATCCCCCGTTCCTGAGGACTGCCACCAAAAGTCCAACTCGGTGATGTTGGCCAAACCCAGGACTTGGTCCTTTATGTAAGTAACCTTTTTATAGTTATTCTGTTAAATTTTTGTTTGATCCAAGTGTTAGTGATTTTTCCGTGAATAAGTGTTAATTAGACATAGATAGTGGAAATTGTGATTTGGCTGCAAAGGAAAAGTTTTCCCTCAATCTTTAGTGGTATTTCTAAATTAGTGCTTTCAAAATTTTTCGGAAGAAGAGAAGAGTAGACCTCTACTTCCAGCACATCATCATGCCAAACCCAACACCAGCAGACCCACCTGCCGTTAGTCCCCTAACGATGCAGCAATTCATTGAATTGGGTCGGTTACCAGATTTCATAAGAGATGTGCAACCGTTTGATGGCAAGTCAACCGAACTTGTGACCTGGTTGACTGACATCGAGGGCATTTTTAGTATGTACCGGGAAGCCGGAGCTACTGCCCCTCAGATTGAGTTGATTGAACGATCTGTTCGCAGAAAAATAAGAGGCGAGGCTGCAGACGTCTTAAATTCAAATAATATTCAATACGAATGGGCCGACATTAAAAAGACGCTTATTCTCTACTATAGGGATAAGCGAGATCTCAAAACATTAGATTTTGAGTTAACGTCTATAAGAAAATCCGGGAGTGAAAGCCTCGGAAGTTATTATTCAAGAGTTAACGAGCTTTTATCCTCAATCATCGCTCAGATTCAGACAGAAGAAAAGTATTTCCTCCACATAGATTCTCACATTGACTTTTTTAGAGAAAAGGCAGTAGATGCATTCATCAGAGGTCTGGAAAAGCCTTTGTGCCAACTTCTGAAAACTTCTAATCCAAAAACTTTGAACCAAGCATACCAATTCTGCTTGGACTATTATAATATGGATACCAGATCAGCTCCATATCGAAACGAACACCCCATAAATATCCCAAAACCAAGAGAGCTTGATATCTCTAAAATTGCCCCTAGACTACCCCCCAGAAGATTACCGCCTATTCCTGCTCCTAGAAATTTCCAACCCTTCCAAATGTCCCCATTTGAGAGGCAAAATTTTCAACCTTTCCATGAAAACAGGCCAAGACCCCACTTCCCATCACATCCTCGAAACCAATTCCAACCACCTCAATTCCAACCACCTCCTAGACCTTATGTTCCAAAACCACTCCCAAGACCCGAGCCTATGGACATTGATCAAAGCATCCGGAGTCGATATATAAATTACGGCAATAGACCTCCTGTAGATAATAAAAGACCGCACCCACCTTCCAACCATATGCATAATTTCAAACGAGTGGCACACCCAGTTGAGTACACAGACGACCAATACTATTCAGATTATGAACCCGAATATAATGATTATTACGATCAAAATGGACTGCAAGAGGAACAATTTTCAAGTGATTCTCAATATTACGAAGAAGCCCCAGCTGAACAAGACAACGAACCCCAACCATCAACATCCCAAACTAATTTTTTAGAATGGAAGCCGAGTTGGTAAAACCAACTCTTCCATACATTAATTTAAAGACAAATATTGGCGAATTTCCTTTTCTAATAGATACAGGGGCAAACATCAATATAATCGAGCCAAAATTGGCCTATCAGTACAAAAGTTCTAAACCATATGATTTTAGGGCAAATAACATTTCTAGTGCAAATGGAACTTTCAAAGCCACATCGGCAATCGACATTGTTTTTTTTACCCGAAAATAAACTATTCTGCCCAATTCCTACTTCACAAGTTTCACCCATTTTTTAAAGGTATTATTGGAACAGGGATTTTGAAGGCCTTGAATGCAAGGATCGATCTTGGAAACAGTGTCATACATTTGGAAAAAGGTACCGAAACATTAGATGCTCCACTTTTGCAATATAACTCAGTAAGCTCAACATCAAATCATTTATTCAGAACTGATCATCTGTCAGCAGATGAAAGCAGTAAACTTTTAGAAATACTTGATGCACATAAAGAAGTTTTTCATCAACCAAATTCAAAACTAACATGCGGAACGAACGTTGAATGTTTGATTAATACCACTGATAACATTCCTGTTCATCAGAAGGTGTACCCATACCCTGCAGCCTATGCAGAAGAAGTTAAAAAACAAGTTGATAAATTATTGGCCGACGGTATAATTAGACCGTCTCGGTCTGCTTGGACTTCACCAGTATGGATCGTGCCCAAAAAGGCAGATGCTTCCGGTGAAAAGAAGTTTAGAATGGTTATCGATTACAGGAAATTGAATGAAAAGACAATTTCTGATCGTTATCCAATGCCTGAGATTGGTTATGTGATTGATCAGTTGAAAGGGCATAAATATTTTTCAACATTGGACCTCGCATCGGGCTTCCATCAAATTAAAATGAAAGATTCCGACATCGAAAAGACGGCATTCTCAATTAATAATGGCAAGTATGAATTTACTAGAATGCCATTTGGCTTGAAGAATGCGCCCGCAACATTTCAAAGGGCAATCGACGACGTTTTAAGAGAGCATATTGGGAAAATATGCTATGTATACATCGACGATGTAATAGTTTTCGGAAGAACATTGGAAGAACATTTGAAAAACCTTGCCGTCATTTGCAAAGCTTTAAATGACGCAGGATTAAAAATTCAATTAGATAAATCGGAATTCCTTCATCAGGATGTCGAATTCCTTGGCTATATTTTAAGTTCGGAAGGTATTAAGCCGAATCAGAAAAAAATTGAAGCCATCAATATTTATCCAGAACCCAAAAACCTAAAAGAACTTCGTGGATATTTAGGAATGATGGGTTACTATCGACGATTTGTCAAAGACTTTGCAAAAATTGCAAAACCCTTGACAAACCTTTTAAGAGGGGAGAGTAAGCCCTTATCTAACAAGAAAATTTCACTAAATGATAAAGAAAAGCAATGTTTTCAAAAAATGAAAAGCTTGCTTTCTTCTTCTGACATTCTTATCTATCCAGACTTCAATAAACCCTTCATCCTGACGACCGATGCATCTGATTTTGCAATCGGTGCAGTTTTATCCCAAGGTGAAATGGGGAAAGATAAACCCATACACTTTGCCTCCCGGACATTATCCAAAACGGAAGAAAATTGTTCAGTTCCAGAAAAAGAAATGTTAGCTATTTTCTGGGCACTTCAAACTTTTAGAAATTATCTTTATGGTGCAAAATTTAAGATTCTAACAGATCACCAGCCCCTCACCTTCGCGCTGTCACCAAAAAATACAAATGCAAAGCTTAAGCGATGGAAGGCTTATCTAGAAGAGCATGATTATGAGATCATTTATAAGCCTGGTAAAACGAATGTAGTCGCTGATGCTTTAAGTAGAATTGTGTGTTCCATGACGGTAACTCAACATTCTGCTGATAATAGCGATGATTTTTACATTATATCTACTGAAGCCCCGCTCAACTCTTTTAAGCATCAAGTTATACCGAAGAAAGGTCCAGATAAAGTAACCGTTACTCACCCATTCCCAACTTATACTAGAGTAGACATTTCATTAGCTGATATTAACGAAAATTCCATTTTGCAGGTTTTCAAAAATCATTTCAACCTATCAAAAATAAACGGATTATTAACAGATGAACCCTTGATGGGTCAGTTACAAGAAATTTATAAAAAACATTTTGGAGATAAAAGATCGTTAAAAGTCCGTTTTTGTCAAAAGTTGCTTCAGGATGTTCAACAAGAAGATGACCAGTGGAACGTCATCCGACAGGAACACTATCGAGCACATCGGGGTGCTGAAGAAAACAAATTACAGCTTTTGAGGAAGTTTTACTTTCCAAAACTCTCTCAAAAGTTGAAAGATTTTGTGACCAACTGTCAGATCTGTAATGAAAATAAGTATGATCGTAGACCTATAAAATATCCACTCCAAGAAACCCCCATTCCAACTGCTCCCTTCAAAATCGCCCATATAGACATCCTATTCCTTGAAAACGGCCATTTCCTGACCTATGTCGACAAGTTTTCCAAATTTGCACAGATTAAACCCGTTGATTCAAGAGCCGCCGTTGACATAGTCCCAGCCGTAAAAGAAATCCTGTTGAAATATAATTCTCCAGAAATATTAGTCATGGATGGTGAAAAATCCTTCATGACAGGAGACTTGGTAAACTTCTACAATGCCCATCATATTGAACCTTATGTCACTGCGACTGGAAGGAGCGAGATGAACGGAATTGTCGAACGTTTCCACTCCACCCTGTTAGAAATTTACAGAATGACAAAACACGAAAATCCAGAAAAATCACCCACTGACCTACTATTCCTATCCTTGAATAAATACAATTCCTCCATCCATAGTCCCACAAAACATACTCCCTATGAAATTATACTTCCCTCTCCTAGAACACCCGAAATTATAGAAAAAGTTTACAAGAATATTTCAGAAAAACAAAAGAAAGATTTAAAATATCATAACAAATTCAAAAAAGAAGTAGTAATCAGATGTAATCAAGATGTATACGAAAACGCAAGGCAGAGGATCAAACATAAAAAGAGGTTTAAGAAAAATAAAGTTAAACAGGTTAACAAGAGTACTGTAACCATGGATGATGGAAGAAGAATTCATAAAAATGATGTTAAAATAAGGGAAATTTAATCCTGTCTAATGTTTTTCTCGTTACAGAATTCTCATGTTTATAAAATTAATTCATACCAAAAAGATTGATGTCAAAAGGATAGATAATCTCCCTATAATTGTTTTCGATTCAGGAACCGCTAGAATTCAGGAAACATCCCATTATTATATTCACCACTTCAATGTTACTTCTTTGAAAACACACGTAGAAACACTTAGAATTCAATTTGAACAATTGCGATCCAATCAGTTTACAAGCCTCACGAAACAAACATTTGAACAGATTCATGAAACTTTGAAAAATTTGGCCCCCTCTAGACGGCATAAACGTTGGAACAGTTTAGGAACAGCTTGGAAATTTATAGCCGGAAGTCCGGACGCAAACGACTTGAAAATTTTGAATACTTCAATTAATGACCTTATTTCCAATAACCATCAACAAATTAGAATAAATAGAGCACTAAATTTACAAATGAAGGAACTTGTATTTAAAACAAAAGATGCAATAGAGCTTTCAAATTCAAAATCATTAGAAATTTATTCAATAAACATTTTGCTCAACTTGAAATATTTGGCAGAAAAACTAGAACAAATTGTAGATAGCATATCTTTGGCAAAAGCAGGAATTCTTAATGAGAAAATTCTAAGTCAAGAGGAAATAGAAATTTTATATCAAGATCTATCAAAACAGAATATTACCGTTCATAATGCTGTGGAAGCACTCAACTATGCAGACTCAACGATTGCAACCAACGGCAAGGAACTAACCCTCATGATATAAAATCCCATCTTGGATAAAAGGATATTCAACAAGATTCACGTTTTTCCTGTAACAGCAAATCACAAGCAAATTCATTTGACGAACAGAAATTACCTAGCTCATGAAACCGGCAACTTCATTGTCAACACATTGGAACCAAAAATCTACAAACTTCACGAAGTGGCATTCGATAGCTCTAGATGTATACCAAAGTTACTCTCCGGACAGCAAGCAAATTGTAACTACACCATGAACCCACCTAAGGAAGAAATCATCATAATCAATGACGAAAACATCATCATCAACTCGGACAACAACATGTCTTTTACATCAACTTGTGGGCTTATCAATCGTACCTTTACCGGAACCCCAGCAAACCAGATATCGTATATTCATGTCGAGATTTAATCTTATATAAATGTATATCACATCGGACTCGTATAAATGTACACATGTTGTAAGCACATTGTGTAAATTTCATCGTATGTAATGCACACGATGATTGATATACGAATCAATAGTAAAAATCGTAAATAGGTCGAAAGATAATCAGGTTATGCTTAGTGAATATCGAATATGACGATTTCTTAGATTTAGTTACCAACAATGGCTATCATGAAGATATAATCGTATTTAATTACAGTTTATATCGGATTATGTTTTGCAAAATGTCTTATATGACATCGTTTTAGATTTATATACAAGCAGTGATAATCATGAGATTCTAAGTGCATTAAAATATGATTTGCATCAAAACACGTTCAAGTTTGTTCAAATACGTTCTTAATGCAGATTTGTCAACCAAAAAATTGACGGTTTCTTCGCTTAAATTATCTATTTAATTCTTTTGTTAAAATTGAACTTATTTTTATTGTGGCGGAATATTCAAAAAACTATTATCTGGTTTGAAAAACTTTTACAATTACTTTTTTAACTATTTTAAAAATGTTAATAATTCAAATAAGCCCGCCTAAATATTAAGCAGCAAGCATATAATGATTAAGACATACTGACAAGACAATAAAAGATCTTTTTGAAAAAGCACTCTTTGAGGAATTTGATTGTTTTTTGGCGTATTAAAACCACGTAACGTAACGTTTTAAAAATTAAAAATGTTAAAAATAGAAACTCATAATGTTTTAGATATTTCTCTGATAGCTAAGTAAACGAACGGAAACCTTAAAATTTACCAAAGAGAGTATTTCTCAGAACTGGGCAAGTCTAGATTATGATCCATTCCGCTAATCTAAATGCCTTAATATCAGTGTATCTTATGGCTTTTCAGACGAAATGCAAATGTTAAGTGGAATTGGAAAAAGACATTCAGCATTAAACTGGTACAGTAAAAAATAATGTTTTATGCTTATTGTTGTAAGCAATTTTGAGCTGTTCTATAGCATCTAAATGTTCAGCATTCTATTTTAAATAACTTTTAATTTCTTTTTAAGAGCTTCTGAAATAACAGACAACATTTTTGTACTTGAGCTTTAATAATATTATCTCCATGCAATCAAATATAACGTATTCTAATGTATATTTAAAACAATCTGTACCACGGAATGCTAACAAAGGTATTGCATATCATTCCATGAAGTCAGCATTTTAATTTAATTTTAATGATATTACCGATCAAATGCAAACTTATTTACGACACTGTAATTCAGTCACAATTGACACAAACTCGTATGTCGGATGAGAATGAATCAAATCCGTTCTTACATGTTCAATGCATCAGATAAGATCTCATTGCTTACATGTACGATGACGTCGGTTTAAGATGTGCAAAAATATTACTGAGGTACTGATGTACCAGTAGCTTAAAGGTAATGAACAAATACTGCGGTACGGGCGATTCTTGGCTCTAAACCAGGTGAGTACAACTTGTTTTAAATGATATAGACAAAAAAAGTTAAATATTGTGACAGGTCGGTAATATCTGGAAGCTTATGAAAAAAGCTTTCAGCAAAGCTTTTACTTTTTTGTCTCATTAACTTTCAGGGCGAATATTTGGCTATAAATAGCCTGCTCTGTATGCAATTTTTGACACTTGCCATTTACCACATGGGGAAAGGCGAAGAGTAGAGTAGAAATATTATCGTAACTGTGTCGAAATGCAATCCAGTCAATCGGCTCAGTCGTATAAACTGTTTTGTTTTGTCGGTATTTCAATTATTCTGAAGAACTAAATCATGTATATCGCCTCCACTTTTGCATGTATATGCCGTTTCTGCGCATGATATATGATTTGATAGACCTTATATGCTGACGTTTATCTCATTTAGAATTAAGTTATACAGACCAAAATGTTTGCTGGGAACCTTTTTAATAACGTTTCAAGATTGCAAAGTCAACATCAACAACATTACCTACTCCAACGAAATACAGAGTATGGGTGGAGATCCAATTCACCTACCATTGGACGGCATAACAATTCAAAAGCAACTTACCATAGCTAATTTGAGCCTGGAACACCTACACCACTTGCACCTGGAAATGAGAAAGGAGATGGAATACATCCGACTGAATAATACGAGCATAGAATGGCCAGCTTGGTCCATTTTTGGGGGAATATTCGCATTCCCCTGCATGATAACAGGTATCGTGATTCTTTTGAAAATCTTTCTCCACAGATCGGCTACAGTCAAAATTAAGCAAATATCCAGCGATCCATCAACGAAGGAACCACTGAGGGACATCCAACCAATTATCAGACCATTGACCTTTGGAGAGGTGATTCGGACGGAACCTCATCTCTAAAGGGGGACGAGTTAGCATCGGAGCCACCCGGACGGCGACGGTTGGAATTGCTGACCACCACGTTAGCAACGAAGCGACCAGAACGAGGGCATCGAAACATGCTGACATCGATATCGGAGCGGATGGCAACCATCGATGGAACGTAGCAGCTTTCGGGGTGCAGCGTTTGCATTATGAACTGTAGTTAAGCTCACTTGTTAAATAAAGTTCAGTTCGTTTTAGGCTAGCAGGTAGTTAAGTTGTGTTTTTTTAAAAAGATAATCACGTCCGTGGTTTTCTAACTCGCGCAGCTCTGTTCTGGTTGCTCGCAGTCAAAGTATCTCTTTTACACTCACACGAAATCTCGTAAGAAACTGTCAACGCAAGAGTGATGAGAAAAGCAAAAATATTTCTCTCTCACTCATCAGCTGAATGCTAGGGTAGCTTGCTTCGTGTTTGCCCGTTCAAACATGGACAAATTTTTTACAAACGCAATCAGCATTTAAATTTTATCATTTTCGGTTAACGTAAGACATTATAACTGTGTTGTTTGTAAGTCTGTACGTAATAGAACAAAACAAATGTTATCTAAGCAAAGAATATTGCCCGTTTCTTTGGTAACAAAACGCGCTGCTCACTTTTTTGATAGCTTGAAATCGTCGCAGAAAGAATCTGCTTGGCTGTATGTAAGTTATAAGTATATATTATGCTTGTCTAGCACGTAAGCTAATGATTTACTTGACAAAATAAACGATATTTGCCCCCGCGACGGTTTCGCTCGCGACGGTTATAATTCATCGCGTACGAAAGGGTGGGAAATTGATAATAAGAGCATAAACATAGAAAACTCCTCTCCTCTTTAAAAGGGGGGGCTTCCATACAAATTTCCTCATAACTCGAGAACTAATCAAGCAAATGGAACCAAATTTGACAAGTGGGTGTTTTTGGAGACAAAATTTTTTTCTATGATGAACTGGGACCCCTCCTCACTTTAGAAGGGGGGGCTCCTATACAAATGAAATACAAATTTCCTCATAACTCGAGAGCTAATCAAGCAAATGAAACCAAATTTGGCATGTGAAAGTTTTCGAGGGCAAGAATATTTTCTTAGGTGAATTAGGACCCCTCCCAACTTTAAGAGGGGGGGCTCCTATACAAACGAAATACAAATTTCCTCATAACTCGAGAACTAATCAAGCAAATGGAACCAAATTTGGCACGTGGGTGTTTTTGGAGACAAAAATTTTTTCTATGATGAATTGGGACCCCTACCCACTTTAGGAGGGAGGGCTCCCATACAAATGAAATTCAAATTTCTTCATAACTCGAGAACTAATCAAGCAAATAGAACCAAATTTGGCATGTGGAGGTTTCTGGAGGCAAAAATATTTTCTATGGTGAATTAGGACCCCTCCCAACTTTAAGAGGGGGTGCTTCTACACAAATGAAATACAAATTTCCTGATAATTCGAGAACTAATCAAGCAAATGGAACCATATCTGGCATGTGGGTGTTTTTGGAGGCAATCATTTTTTCTATGATGAATTAGGACCCCTTACCTTTCTAAGAGGGGGGGCTCTCATACAAACGAAATACAAATTTCCTCATAACTCTAGAACTAATCAAGCAAATGGAACCAAATTTATCATGTGGGTGTTTTTGTAGGCAAGAATATTTTCTATGGTATATTTTCTATGGATTTCCCCACATTAAGACGGGGGGCGGGCTCCTATACAAATGAAAAACAAATTTCCTCATAACTCAAGAACCAATCAAGCAAATGGAACCAAATTTGACATGTAAGTGGTTTTGGACGCAAGATTTTTTTCTATGGTGAATTGAGACCCCTCTCTTCTTTAGAAAGCGAGTTATGGCCCATCTCCCCTTTAAGAGGGTGAGCTTCCATACAACTGAAATGCAAATTTCCTCGTATCTCGAGAACTAATCAATCAAATGGAACCAAATTTGGCATGTGGGAGTTTTAGATGGCAGAAATTTTTTCTATGGTGAATTACGACCCCTTCCCCTTTTAAGAGGGGAGCTCCCATACAAATGAAATTCAAATTTCCTTATAACTTGAGAACTAATCAAGCAAGTGGAACCAAATTTGACATGTGGGAGATTTTGGAGTCTTGAATTTATTTTACGATAGTTAGAGACCTCTCACCCCTGTGGTAGGGGGATATGGACTCTCATACAAATAAAACAGAAATTTTTGCGAAACTCAAAAACTAATCGAACTCGAGAAATTCGAGACTCTTCCATAAAATATTAGTCAATACAAGACCACAAAAACTATCCATAGTAACACTAGATCATTCAGGACGAGACGGTCGCGAGTGTTGCCGGTGACCCGCCGTCGGAAGCGCCGCCCACTGGGGGGCTTGCAAAACTCGAGATTGTGACAAAGATCATCCGAGATTCATGATTTATGTACAACACAGGTTAATTTGTGGCAATACGAAGTTTGTCGGGTCAGCTAGTATATATATATCTACTATATAAAAATGGATTTCTGTCTGTCTGTCTGTCTGTCGGGATGTTCCTTATAGAATCAAAAACTACTGAACTAATCGGCGTGAAAATTTGCATGTAGAGGTTTTTGGGGCCAGGAAAGGTTTTAGTGATGGTTAGAGACCCCTCCCCCCACTAAGAGGGGGGGCTCCCATACAAATGAAACACAAATTTCTGCATAACTCGAGAACAAATCTAGCAAATAGAACAAAATTTGGCATGTGGGTGTGTTTGGTGACAAGAAATTATTCTATGGTAAATTGGGACCCCTCCCCTCTGTAGAAGGGGAATTATGACTCCTCTCCCCTTTAAGAGGGGGCTTCCATACAAATGAAATACAAATTTCCTCATAACTCGAGAACTAATCAAGCAAATGGAACCAAATTTGGCATGTGGGTGTTTTTGGAGACAAAAATTTTTTATATGATGAATTGGGACCCCTCCCAGCTTTAGGAAGGGGGGGGGCTCATACACAAATGAAATACAAATTTCCTTATAACTCGAGAACTAATCAAGCAAATGGAACCAAATTTGGCATGTGGATGTTTTTGGAGACAAACATTTTTTCTATGATGAATTGGGACCCCTCCCCAATTTAGAAGGGGGGCTCCTATACAAACGAAATACAAATTTTCTTATAACTCGAGATCTAATCAAGCAAATGGAACAAAATTTGGCATGTGGGTGTTTTCGAGGGCAAGAATATTTTTTATGGTGAATTAGAACCCCTCACCACTTTAATAGGGGGGGCTCCTGTACCAATAAAATACAAATTTCCTCATAACTCGAGAACTAATTAAGCAAATGGAACCAAATTTGGCGTGTGGGTGTTTTTGAAGACAAAAATTTTTTCTATGATGAATTGGGACCCCTCCCCACTTTAGGAGGGGGGGTCCTATACAAATGAAATACAAATTTCCTCATAACTCGAGAACTAATCAAGCAAATAGAACAAACTTTGGCATGTGGGTGTTTTCGAGGGCAAAAATATTTTCTTTGGTGAATTAGGACCCCTCCCCATTTTAAAAGGGGGGGTTCCTATACAAACGAAATACAAATTTCCTCATAACTCGAGAACTAATCAAGCAAATGGAACCAAATTTGGCATGTGGGTGTTTTTGGAGACAAATTTTTTTTCTATGATGAATTGGGACCTCTCCCCACTTTAGGAGGGGGGGCTCCTATACAAATGAAATACAAATTTCCTCAACTCGAGAACTTATCAAGCAAACGGAACAAAATTTGGCATGTAAAAGTTTTTGAGGGCAACAATATTTTCTATGGTGAATTAGGGCCCCTCCCCACTTTAGGAGGGGGGCTCCTATTCAAATGAAATACAACTTTCCTCATAAATCAAGAACTAATCCAGCAAATGGAACCAAATTTGGCTACCGGAGGTTTTTGGAGGCAAAAATATTTTCTATGGTGAATTAGGACACCTCCCCACTTTAGGAGGGGGGGGCTGCTATGAAAATGAAAAACAAATTTCCTCATAACTCAAGAACTAATCAAGCAAATGAAACCAAATTTGACATGTAAGCGGTTTTGGATGCAAGATTTTTTTCTATGGTGAATTACGAACCCTTCCCCTTTTAAGAGGGGGGCTCCTATACAAATGAAACACAAATTTCCTTATAATTTGAGTACTAATCAAGCAAATGGCATGTGGGGCTTTTAGGGGGCAGAAATTTTTTCTATGATAAATTAAGACCCCTCCCCTGTTTAGGAGGGGGGCGAAGGGGTCCCATACAAATGAAATTCAAATTTCCTTATAACTTGAGAACTAATCAAGCAAATGGAACCAAATTTGGCATGTGGGAGATTTTGGAGTCTTGACTTTATTTTATGATAGTTAGAGACCTCTCACCCCTGTGGTAGGGGGATATGGACTCTCATACAAATAAAACAGATTTTTTTGCGAAACTCAAAAACTAATCGAACTCTAGAAATTCGAGACTCTTCCATAAAACATTAGTCAATAACAAGACCACAAAAGCTATCTATAGTAACACTAGATCATTCAGGACGAGACGACCGCGAGTGTTGCCGGTGACCCGCCGTCGGAAGCGCCGCCCACTGGGGGGAGGCAACTCCCCTACTGTCTAGGTTTATTTGTTTTCTGTGATCTACCTGGGTTTCCTGGAACGAGCGACAGCGAGTAAGGAGAGGATCGCGAAATGGGACTTTCCACAAAAAAGTTTTCCGTGAAATGGTACACTCCACTTAAGGTTTTTCGCAAAATGATGTTCGGCGAAATGTTGTACAATCATGGCGAATATTACTATCCGCTTTCTGGCTATGCAATGAGGGGACAGGGGAGTTGTTTTCTACTTTACTGTATAATTTGTATATTAAACTACCCATTCCTGGTAACTAATAAGCATTAACATATGCAGCAAATCAGCGTATCTGGCATTTTATACTGCACGTTGTTGTATATTATGTTTTTGACTGCATAGGTGTTGTAAATTGGCATCTAAAATTGTATTCAAATTCTTCGTGTCGGTAATTACCTGTAAATTAGCATTGTCAGCACTATAAGAAGGTTATCAGTAAAGTAGCTGTATATTTTGCCAAAGTAGCATTTAATTAGCATTTAAGGCGACTTTAATGCTTATTGGCCTACATTTAAATAGTATTGGTGATGCTTATTAATTACCTGGGATGCTTTCATAGTTACGTAACTGCCAAAATGAATCATCTAAGGTTGAACTCCTCAGCAACTAGCAAAACTCGAGATTGCGACAAAGATCATTCAAGATTCATGATTTATGTACAACACAGGTTATTTTGTGGCAATACGAAGTTGGTCGGGTCAGCTAGTATATATATATATATATATATATATATATATATATATATATATATATATATATATATATATATATATATATATATATATATATATATATATATATATAAATTAGGCCGTGATTATTTCGCGGAAGATAAAAAAAAATACTTTTATTCACTAGTTTAAACTTACAACTCTTCACTTCTTAACACTAACGATCGAACTGGACTAAAAATCCTCATCAATAGCTATTTAATGGATAATTTTGACTATTAAGCATTTTGGCCGTCGCCTCATGGTTGGTGCAATTCCTGTCGTAACGTGTTTGGAGTTCTGCTTGATGATACGTGTCTGCTGCCGGTGGGCTACCTGTTGTCGTGACGTGGTCTACTGTTGCTATGCTGGCTGGTTGGTTCTGTTGCTGCGCTGATTGGCTGTTTGTGTTGCCACGTGGTTGGTTGGCATGTTGGGTGTTGGTCTATCCCGGTGTAACGCCTCCCCTCTAAGATCGTTGTTCGTCCTCGAATAACTTCAATCTGGGTAACGGGATAGATTCTAATTTGGATTTTCCAATGTCTGCTTTGGGTTTGTCGTCCATTATTGCGATGTTTTGAAGTTGTGGTGTTTGTGCGTCCTTGTTTCTGTTCTGTCTTTCGGAGGTTCTTTCTTTGCTGAATCTTCTGAGGAATAGATAGAGACTTGTTAAGATAAGGAGGAGTAATCCTCCGGATATTACCCGTATTTGTGTTTGGTGTGCTGAGAATTTGATGTCTTGGAGTTCTTCTAGGTTTTGTATTTTAAAATGTAACATCTCCTTTCCTTCATCTGTGTAGTTTGTTGTTTGTAAATCTTTTGTGTAAATAGGTACGAGATACTCCTCATTTTGGAAATATCTAGCAGTTCCAGAATAGGTTATGTTTTTGATCGTTATTGAACAGTTTCCTGTTTCTACGATCGTTGCTTCTCTTACCATTCTAGAGTCTCCACAAGAGTCATTGATCTCTATGTTGTCGAGTGTGTCGATAAGTATTAAGCCATTAGTGACTTCTGTGATTTGTGGTGTCTGTTTGGTTTTCATCAAGGGGCATGTGGGTTTTTGATGTGTTAAGATGTAGACGCATTTGTCTCTTATAAAGTTGTTACCTTCACAGATATCGCAATCGGTTGTTTGTAGGAAAATTTGGTTACCGTTTTTTGCTACCCGATTGACTTGGGTTGCTATACGTGAGCCGTTAATGTTGAGTGTATGAAGTTCCAGTAAGTCGTAGGTGTCCTGATCCAGAATGGGGGTTTTCGTCAATAGAACTGCTTTGTCTCCGCTCAAGCCAATGCTTCCTGTACTGTACCTAAAGATTTCGTCTATGAAATTCAATTTAATGTTCTGGTTAATGAGTTTTCTGAAAATTGTCTGTTTCTCTTTTAGAGACAATACGTCTTTGTTTATTAATCCTACTTTTGAGAATTCAATTTGTTCCTCGATACTGCCTAATATTTGAATAATCCTATCTGTACTCCATATTAGGTTAATAAATTCTAAGTCCGATCTCTGATCTTGGATTGTATTATATTGCTTTGAAATTCTTGTACTAATCTTATATATTGTATCTGTAATGTTGTTGATTTTGTCTCTGAATAATTCATTGATTTGGATATGTCTATTTTCGTTGTGTGTTAGCTCATTTTCTTGAACTCGTATTTCCTCTGAGTTTCTATGTATGGTTTCTAAGTCCTCATTATCTGGGTTTCCTGCAATAAGTTTTATGACTGACCCTATTGCGTTTATTATTCCTCTTCTGTTTCTGTGTGGGTGTAGGCTGAACAATTTTTCTTCGGCTATTCTGATTTTTTCTTGGAGAGTTTGCTCTCGAGGTGGTCGATTGTTTTAAATGATTTCCTGCAGTCTTTTATTTTAAAAACCACCAATCCGTTGCTGTTGTTGATTTCTTTATATGTTGTAGCTTTTAGAGTGCCATATGTTAAGTGAATGATGATTAATCTGTAATGGAATTATTTTATTAGTTTTTTATTCTATTTTTGTGTATTTTGATATTCTTGTTATCCTCGAAGGTTAAGAAGTTATCTTTTTCTACCTTCGTAAGTTTATACAAATCTCTGTCTTTGGTTAATCCTTGTGAGATTCGTATAAACTTTTCTTCTTCTGGATTTAAATTGTTTGGGTGTTGGTTGTTTTCATCTTGTTTTTCATACTTTTGTTGTCGTTTCGTAAGTTCGACTTTAGCGGCGGATTGGAGTTTGTTGAATTTTTCATTTATTTCTGCGGTATTAGTAGTGTTAGTTTTGTTGAATATTAAATCGCGCGGTTTT
Source organism: Sabethes cyaneus (assembly GCF_943734655.1). Classification (NCBI taxonomy): domain Eukaryota; kingdom Metazoa; phylum Arthropoda; class Insecta; order Diptera; family Culicidae; genus Sabethes; species Sabethes cyaneus. Next base: position 124,115,273 of record NC_071355.1, on the reverse strand, counting down.
TGTTTTGTAGCTTCGTGGAAGGTGTTATTGTAGATGTCTATTATTATGTTAATTTGTACGTTTGTGTTAAGGTCGTTAAATTTTGACTTGTTGGTTCTGTATAATTCTATTAATGTTGAATGAAACCGTTCCACGATACCGTTTGTATTCGAGCTGCTCGCGAAATGGATTTCGATACCTAAGTCGGCCAGGAATCCTATGAAATCGATAGATCTAAAAGCGGGTACCTGATCGCTGACGATCGTCGTTGGGCGGCCGAAGTGCCTGATGTGCTCTGATATCGCGGCTTTTAAGTCGACTATTGTTCGCGAGGTAATAGGAATCGCATTGGCGAATTTTGAAAACGAATCAACTATTGTTAGAAATTTACAACCTTTTAAGAAGAAAATGTCAATGTGAATTTTTTCTAACGGTTCTTTGCCGAAATGACTTTTTTATTAAATTTGGGGGTTTCCGGTCATACTTTGCTTTTTTGCAAGTATTACAGGACTCTATCAAGATTTTGAGTTTCCTTTCTAGGCTAGGGAAGAAAAATTTCTGTAATATTTGTTTTTTATTCTCCTTGAGGCCTCGATGTCCGAATGTGTGAGTTTCTTTTACCATTTCGTCTTGCTGTTCATCCAGTCGTACATCCTCTAAAAGTGTTTCTGAAATGAAGACTTTATAGATCTGGTTAACTGAGAGATGTTTACGGTATGTTTCTTGTATTAATTGTAGTAATGAGGCGGGGGCTTTGATACAGTTTTGACCCTTGGGATTTAGAAAATTTTTGAAGCTCTCTACTATCTCTTTTTCTGTGTAAGTTTTTCTAATTATAGTATGGCGGTGATACTTAGGGAAGACCTGTTCGTAGGCATCTGTTTCCAAGTTGGCGATTTTGAAAATTAGTTGTGTTTTAAAAACGTTGATTGGTCTTTCCGTAGTCCAAATATAGTAGTGGTCACTTGTGTCCGCGGAATGGATTGTATCGAGATCGCTCTCTGTCCCTGACTCTTCCTGTTCATTTAAATTTAGTTCTTCGGGTTTGATTCTAGAGAGGGCGTCTGCTACTACATTATGTCTCCCGGGTTTGTAGATTAATTCGTAGTCGTATTCCTCTAACTCAAGCTTCCCCCTGAATATTCTTCTATTCGTGTTCGATAGGGAATACGTTAGCGGTTGATGATCTGTTATTAACTTGAATTTCCTACCCCATAAGTATTGCCGGAAGTGTTTTACGGCCCAATACATAGCTAAAAATTCTTTCTCGGTCGTTGAGTAATTTTCCTCCGTTTTGCTCAACGTCCTAGAAGCGTATGCGATTGGTTTATCCTTTCCCATAGGACCTTGTGATAATACAGCGGCGATAGCGTAATCGCTCGCGTCTGTTGTAAGGAGAAACTCTTTGCCGAAGTCCGGGTGGGCAAGTACTGGGTCCCTTATGAGAATTTGTTTGCATTTCTCGAAGCAAGTTTCAATCTCCGTGGTGATACTGAATTCGTTATCTTTCCTTAACAGAGCTGTTAAAGGTTTTACAAGCTTTGCGAAGTCCCTGATGAACCTTCGATAATATCCTAAGGTTCCCAAAAACTGTCTTATTTCTTTTTCCGATTTGGGGAGTGGCCAATTTTTGATTGTTTGTACTTTGTCGCTGTTTGGTCTAACGCCGTCTTCTGTTACCGTGTGCCCGAGAAATTGTACTTCTTTTCTAAAGAATTCGCACTTGTCCAATTGGATTTTCAAGTTTGCTTCTTTTAGTTTATTCAGTACTCTCGCTAGGTCACGCTTATGCTGCTCTAAACTTGGCGAGAAGATTATTATATCGTCCATATAGACGAGACAACAAACCCCTATCAATTCTCTTAGAATGCAGTCCATTACGCGTTGAAAAGTTGCTGGTGCGTTTTTTAGACCGAATGGCATTCTCGTGAATTCATACTTTCCCGAGTTTATGGAGAAGGCAGTCTTTTCCATATCTTGTGCATCGAGTTGGATTTGGTGAAATCCTGAAACGAGGTCAATTGTGGAGAAGTAGCTAGCTCTCCCCAATTTATCTAAAATTTCTGTTATTTCTGGTATTGGATACCTGTCGCTGATTGTTTTTTCATTCAGCTTACGGTAGTCAATTACTAGTCGGAATTTTTTCTGCCCGGAAGCATCTGCTTTCTTCGGGACGACCCAGATTGGAGATGTGTAGGGAGAAATTGATTCTCTTATAATTCCATCTCTAAGTAGTTTCGCTACTTGTTCTTGGACAACTTGTTCGTATACTTTAGGATATTTATAGGACTTTGTATGGATTGGGATATTGTCGGTGGTGCGAATGTTATGTTTAATTTTGTGTGTGAATGAGAGTAAGTCACTTTCTGTATATAGTATTTCTTTATTCTTGTCAATTACTTCTTTTAAAGCGTTCTTTTCCTCTTCATTCATGTGTTCTTGTCTAATTTTGTAGTTTTGTGTTAATGACTGTTCCGGAAGTCGTTCGATTTCGTACGGGGTTTCATCAATTTCTAATTCGTTTACGTTAATTTCTGATGTTCTTCGTTCTGTATGCTTTTCGATTGCAACTATCGCTTCACCCTGTGTGCTATTGTATACGCCTGATAGGATTGTGAAATCATTGAATTTTTTGTCCTCTGCGACAACGAATGTGCCGTTTTTGGATGTAGGTATTTCAATAAACTGAAATGTGTTTTCGGTTAAATTAATTTTATGGGTTTCAGGAAACATTTTCTTCATTTTTATCTCTTTTCTTCCAATTTTCAAAGAATTTTCGGCAATATTCATTTTAACTTTTAAATCTCGGAGGGATTCGTATCCTATGAGTCCGTCAAAAACTTTATGGAAATTAAATATGTAAAATTTCAATTTTTTTCCGATACCTAGCAGGTCAAATGAAGTTGATTTATTAATTTCATGCACGCCTGTAATATTTGTAACTCTAATGTCTTCTTCGTCTCTACAATTTGTCAAGTTTACGTGTTTTGGGGCGATGTAATTTTTATTCGCGCCGGTGTCAACTAGAAATTTCATCTCACCTTTCGATGTTTGTATCGAAATATATGGAATAAAATTGTTGTTTTTTGTTAGCGATTTTGCGAGTTTCCTGGAGTTATGTGAAAATTTATTTCTTCACCTCTAAAAAATTTGTCTTCTTCGTCGTCTAACGTAATCGAGTTAGTTGATTTTTCTGGTCGGTTGAATTCTTGCTCGTCGGGTTGCTCGTCATCCGATTCGTTTCGTTCGAGGTTGTTATTATTTATTTGCATTTTTGAGGTATGTGACCTCATTGACACGTCGTCCGACTGCGTTTTATTTCTGAATTTGCCAGAAGGCGGTTTGTTATTGTCAAAGTCTCTGGAAGGCCCAGGTTTATTGTACGCTGTTTGTGGTTTCACGTATGGTGTCGAGTTTGTGTTATTTGATATTTTTCTGTCCATTTTATGCCGGTACGCGGCGTTCGAGTACTGTACGGTGACTTCCAATGCATGTTCTAGAGACTCCGGTCTGCAGCTCCTCACGTGCATTGACATGTCTTCGTTCAACCCGTCTACGAATCGAGTTAAGGTAAGCAAATTAACGAACGAGTTGATGACCCGTGTATGTTGTTTATATTCATCCATATTGGCAGCAGCTGATTTGATCGCTGTGTCAATTGTTTTGATTTTATTGTAATATTCCGACAAAGTTTTCTTTCCCTGTCGAACATAAAATAATGATTGAATATGGCTAGGCAGGTCACGCCGATCGCCGAATGCGTTTAAAATAACTTCTTTAATTTCGGCCCAAGTATTGGGGTTTCCAGAGGCGATGAGTATTTCCCTCGGTTCTCCTGTAATTTTATTCTTGACAGCTCTAATGATCTGTCCGTAGATTGCTTGGTTTCGGTAGCTGTCGTACAGATTAATGGTTTGTTCTGCATCTTTCACCCAAGCATTCACTTCTTTTTTATTCCCGTTAAACGTAGGAATATTCCTGATTGGATCAGGAATCGAAAAATTGAGGAAGGGGTCGTTGGTCCTTTCTCTCATGGAATTTATGGCAGATACCAATTCGGCTTGGCTTTGCCGTAGTGTTGCAATATCGTTTAGAAGTTGCTGAACGTCAACTTGCTGTTCTTTTTCCATCATTCTTCTATTTTTGTCGAACGTGTTACTTCTTTTCGACTGAATTTTAACGAATTTATGCGAAATTCGTGATTGAATTTACACGAACTACTACCGATGATATACTCTCACTCTGGTTTTGTTCAAAACAAATCTACCACTTATTTTCACACTTAATAATTGATAATGGTTGGTTTACTTACGAGATAATTATTTTCATCCCGGAGTCGATTCGAGTATGAAGTTGGAGTTGGTTTCGTTGGTTCTGAGAGGTGAGTCCAATCCTCCAAACTACCGCAAATCCAGGATTTTCGCTCAAGGATAGCTGCCGCTGGGTCGTCTGGTGGTCGCAATGAACGTAGGATTGTCTTCTTTTGTAACCGAAGTTTTAAGTGTCCCAGGATTTTCCCTCAAGTTGCACTTTCACTTAACGATTTTTCCTCTCGGTGTGCCGACTGCGCCAATTATGCCGTGATTATTTCGCGGAAGATAAAAAAAATACTTTTATTCACTAGTTTAAACTTACAACTCTTCACTTCTTAACACTAACGATCGAACTGGACTAAAAATCCTCATCAATAGCTATTTAATGGATAATTTTGACTATTAAGCATTTTGGCCGTCGCCTCATGGTTGGTGCAATTCCTGTCGTAACGTGTTTGGAGTTCTGCTTGATGATACGTGTCTGCTGCCGGTGGGCTACCTGTTGTCGTGACGGGGTCTACTGTTGCTATGCTGGCTGGTTGGTTCTGTTGCTGTGCTGATTGGCTGTTTGTGTTGCCACGTGGTTGGTTGGCATGTTGGGTGTTGGTCTATCCCGGTGTAACGTATATATATATATATATATATATATATATATATATATATATATATATCTATACCTATAAAGAAGGATTTCTGTTTGTCTGTCTGTCCGTATGTTCCTTATAGAATCAAAAACTACTGCACCAATCGGCGTGAAAATTTGCATGTAGAGGTTTTTCGGGCCAGGAAAAGTTTTAGTGATGGTTAGAGACCCCTCCCCCCACTAAGAGGGGGGGCTCCCATACAAATAAAACACAAATTTCTGCATAACTCCAGAACTAATCAAGCAAATGGAACAAAATTTGGCATATGAAGGTTTTCGAGGGCAAGAATATTTTCTATGGTGAATTAGGACCCCTCCCAACTTTAAGACGGGAAGCTCCTATACAAACGAAATACAAATTTCCTCATAACTCGAGAAAAAATCAAGCAAATGGAACCCAATTTGGCACGTGGGTGTTTTTGGAGACAAAAATTTTTTCTATGAATTGGGACCCCTCCCCACTTTAGGAGGGGGGGCTCCCATACAAATGAAATACAAATTTCCTCGTAACTCGAGAACTAATCAAGCAAATGGAACAAAATTTGGCATGTGAAAGTTTTCGAGGGCAAGAATATTTTCTATGGTGGATTAAGACCCCTCCTCACATTAAGAGGGGGGGGCTTCTATACAAATGAAAAACAAATTTTCTCATAACTCGAGAATTAATCAATCAAATGGAACCAAATTTGACATTTAAGTGGCTTTGGAGGCCAGATTTTTTTCTGTTGTGAATTGAGACCCCTCTCCTCTTTAGAAAGCGAGTTATAACCCATCTCCCCTTTAAGAGGGTGGGCTTCCATACAAATGAAATGCAAATTTCCTCTTATCTCGAGAACTAATAAAGCAAATGGAACCAAATTTGGCATGTGGGAGTTTTAGATGGCAGACATTTTTTTCTACGGTGAATTACGACCCCTTCCCGTTTTAAGAGGGGAGCTCCCATACAAATGAAATTCAAATTTCCTTATAACTTGAGAACTAATCAAGCAAATGGAACAAAATTTGGCATGTGGGAGATTTTGGAGTCTTGAATTTATTTTATGATAGAGACCTCTCACCTCTGTGGTAGGGGGATATGAACTCTCACACAAATAAAACAGAAATTTTTGCGAAACTCCAAAACTAATCGAACTCGAGAAATTCGAGAATCTTTCATAAAACATTAGTCAATAGTAAGACCACAAAAACTATCTATAGTAACTCTAGATCAATCAGGACGAGACGGCCGCGAGTGTTGCCGGCGACCCGCCGTCGGAAGCGCCGCCCACTGGGGGAAGGCAACTCCCCGCAGAAATCACTACTGTCTAGGTTTATTTGTTTTCCTAGGTCTACCTGGGTTTCCTGGAACGAGCGGCAGCGAGTAAGGAGAGGATCGCGAAATGGTACTTTCCACAAAAAAGTTTTCCCTGAAATGGTACATTCCGCTTAAGGTTTTTCGCAAAATGATATTCGGTGAATATTACTATCCGCTTTCTGGTTATGTATTGAGGGGACAGGGGAGTTGTTTTCTACTTTATTGTGAGGAAAAATTGCAAATTTGTATATTAAACTACCCATTCCTGGTAACTAATAAGCATCAACATAAGCAGCAAATCAGCGTATCTGGCATTTTATACTGTACGTTGTTGTATATTAGTTGTTGTAAATTGGCATCCAAAATTGTATTCAAATTCTTCGTGTCGGTAATTAGCTGTAAATTAGCATTGTCAGCACTATAAGAAGGTTATCAGTAAAGTAGCTGTATATTTTGCAAAAATAGCATTTAAGTAGCTTTTAAAGCGACTTAAATGCTTATAGGCCTACATTTGAATAGCATTGGTGATGCTTATTGGTTACCTGGGATGCTTTCATAGTTACGTAACTGCCAAAATGAATCATCTAAGGTTAAACTCCTCAAAAACTTGCAAAACTTGAGATTCTCATGTTGATGCTTATTAGTTACCAGGAATGGGTAGTTTAATATACAAATTTGCAATTTTTCCTCACAATAAAGTAGAAAACAACTCCCCTGTCCCCGCAATGCATAACCAGAAAGCGGATAGTAATATTCACCGAATATCATTTTGCGAAAAACCTTAAGCGGAATGTACCATTTCAGGGAAAACTTTTTTGTGGAAAGTACTATTTCGCGATCCTCTCCTTACTCGCTGTCGCTCGTTCCAGGAAACCCAGGTAGACCTAGGAAAACAAATAAACCTAGACAGTAGTGATTTCTGCGGGGAGTTGCCTTCCCCCAGTGGGCGGCGCTTCCGACGGCGGGTCGCCGGCAACACTCGCGGCCGTGATTGATCTAGAGTTACTATAGATAGTTTTTGGTCTTACTATTGACTAATGTTTTATGAAAGATTCTCGAATTTCTCGAGTTCGATTAGTTTTGGAGTTTCGCAAACATTTCTGTTTTATTTGTGTGAGAGTTCATATCCCCCTACCACAGAGGTGAGAGGTCTCTATCATAAAATAAATTCAAGACTCCAAAATCTCCCACATGCCAAATTTGGTTCCATTTGCTTGATTAGTTCTCAAGTTATAAGGAAATTTGAATTTCATTTGTATGGGAGCTCCCCTCTTAAAACGGGAAGGGGTCGTAATTCACCGTAGAAAAAATGTCTGCCATCTAAAACTCCCACATGCCAAATTTGGTTCCATTTGCTTTATTAGTTCTCGAGATAAGAGGAAATTTGCATTTCATTTGTATGGAAGCCCACCCTCTTAAAGGGGAGATGGGTTATAACTCGCTTTCTAAAGAGGAGAGGGGTCTCAATTCACCACAGAAAAAAATCTGGCCTCCAAAGCCACTTACATGTCAAATTTGGTTCCATTTGATTGATTAATTCTCGAGTTATGAGAAAATTTGTTTTTCATTTGTATAGAAGCCCCCCCCCCTCTTAAAGTGGGGAGGGGTCTTAATCCACCATAGAAAATATTCTTGCCCTCGAAAACTTTCACATGCCAAATTTTGTTCCATTTGCTTGATTAGTTCTCGAGTTACGAGGAAATTTGTATTTCATTTGTATGGGAGCCCCCCCCCCCTCCTAAAGTGGGGAGGGGTCCCAATTCATCATAGAAAAAATTTTTGTCTCCAAAAACACCCACGTGCCAAATTGGGTTCCATTTGCTTGATTTTTTCTCGAGTTATGAGGAAATTTGTATTTCGTTTGTATAGGAGCTTCCCCTCTTAAAGTTGGGAGGGGTCCCAATTCACCATAGAAAATATTCTTGCCCTCGAAAACCTTCACATGCCAAATTTTGTTCCATTTGCTTGATTAGTTCTGGAGTTATGCAGAAATTTGTGTTTTATTTGTATGGGAGCCCCCCCTCTTAGTGGGGGGAGGGGTCTCTAACCATCACTAAAACTTTTCCTGGCCCCAAAAACCTCCACATGCAAATTTTCACGCCGATTGGTGCAGTAGTTTTTGATTCTATAAGGAACATACGGACAGACAGACAGACAGAAATCCTTATATATATGACACATTCCGCGGGCCGATATACCAACCAGACATTTTATAAAAGTTGCTTTTAGCATTATTGAATATTTTTTCATGATTGGGTAATGTTTGAACCTTTCAAAACTGCTCTAACTGGTATTCTAGCATTTTCGGAAGTTATTTAAAACGTGTGTCGAAAATAAATGAAATTTACAAGAAAAAAACGATTTTTCGCGATATTTTTAAAAATGCTGCTACAGTGCGCTAAAACATTTCATAATAGCACTTGTTTTCGACCAACTTACCTAAGCTGATACAAAAAATATTTTCTCTATTTAAGTCAGAAATGATTACTGCCTACTATAAATTTGTAGAAAAACTAATTTCAAGAAACTTCGTTGAATACTGAAGATTTATATTTCCTACATGAAAAAAGTTATAGAGCCAAACTCTTAGGGACACCATTTGTTCGGGATCGTGCCTGGAGGACCGCTAAAGGGCTTGGTTCACTAAAAGAAAGAACACTCAAAGTGTTTCAGTGCACTATTGACCGTATGAAAAAAGCGGTCTAGTTTCGAACGTGGTTTATTTGTAACTAACTACTACTTGCTATACACGACGATAGTGAGCCTTAGTGGTGAATTCAAAGAACCGATCATACCCGAAATTGCCTATGTACGATCTGCGATAACGATCGTGCGTAAATAGATCAATGATAAGATAGGTACTGGGATAAGCGAGAGATAAAATCTCTGTGAAGTGTGGATTACGTTTGGTTGCCAGTTCGGTGGCGCCAACATGCCGCCCGCCTTGGAATCTGTTCGATTCCAATCAAATAATTACTAAACATATTCCAAACGCTACTGGTCAAACTATCTAAGTTGGCATCACTATCTCCTATTAAGTTTACATATTACATAATTTCGCATTACTTAATTGTACAAATTTAGAAACCTTGTTTTCATTTAATATTTGTGTTTTCGACTTTCACTTTTTATCTCGGTGACTCAGATGATATGATTGATGCATCTTGCACTAGTTGAATGACGCTGACATCAGAATACAGGAAACTGGATAATCTGCGTTGTCTCTGCTGCATCAATGGAATTGATCAGGAACATTTTCTGATTTCGATGGACCAGGAACAGTTTCGGATTTCGATGGATCAGGAACGGTTTCGGATTTATGCTGCTAACGTTGAATTACTGCAAATGCAAATGTTGCGTTGGGTGTTGCTTGGTGTGTTTCTACGATGATTGAATTGTACCGGGTGCATCGAGTATGCACGGTCGTCATTCTGGTCGGATCCCTCCTCCACGGTTGCACGCAGGTGATATCTGGACTGGAGGCCCCCTGGCCTCCACGGGCGCCTATGGCACCGATGATATCGACAGGATTGTCGACCGAAAGTAAGTGGTGACCTTCAAATGCTGCTTTGCTGACTACTATGCTGCGATCATGCTGTTGATAGGTATCGGTGTTGGTTGGCCAAACCATTTCCGATTACAAATCCTTGCGGATGCAGTTATCGAACAATGCGTCCATTGCTCGATGAGATTCTCTTCCGAATGAAGTGGATTGCAGCGCTACGATGAATTGATTGATATTGCGTGATGAGACTACGATGTTATGCTCTAGAAACATGCTCTTTCGTTCTAGTAATAGAACCATGCACCTGAACCGTGGGAAACATGCAACATTCTATATTGATGACCAAAAAACCAAGCGATTGACGAGTGGGATCTGTGACCGGCTGAATGACTACGACGAGGTACCCCGATGGGGTACATGCTGATGACTATGGGGGATAAAACATTCCTTAGGCTTTTTTGAAATTCTTTGAAAAATAAATACTTAACTGGACGGCGGAGGCACTCTATTCAGAGGCCCCCGCGGTGCTGCAGCACCTCGATGGGAGAGAATTAATTCTCTCCTTGATTTGCTTCAATGTTAGCTGGGATAGGAAGCAGGCATATTTTTGCTATGCCCCTGGTGAACAGACCGTCCTTGGTACGGACTGTGACGACACGGATATTGCCATCTGTGCCGTAGAAAACCTTTTCTATGCGACCCAATCGCCACTTCTGTGGGGGAAGGTTATCTTCTTTGACAACTACCATCGTATCGATTTTGATGTTGTCTGGTTGTCTCTCTTCTTGGTCCATTTCGTTCTGCCTTGTAAGTTTGAAAGATAGTCGGTTTTCCACTTCTTCCAAATTCGCTGCACATAAGCCTGGCTTCGCTGCCAGTGCGAAAGCCGATTTTCCGAAATACTCTGCAGATCGGGTTCCGGAACCGCTGTTAGTGGTCTACCCACCAAGAAATGTCCTGGTGTGAGAGGCCTATAGTCGTGTGGGTCATTGCTCAAAGGGGTTAATGGACGTGAGTTCAGAATAGCTGCTACTTGCTGAATAACTGTATTCAACTCATCGTATGTTAGCGGATTATTGCCAATCGTGCGTCTGAAGTGGCCCTTGAACGACTTCACTGCCGCCTCCCACAACCCTCCAAAATTAGGGGTACGAGCCGGTATGAATTTGAAGTCAATACCCTCGTCTTCTGCTGCGCGAACCATCGTGTGCTGGAACTGTTGATCGTTGAGTTGACGGCGAAGCTCCTTGAGCTCGCGGTCTGCTCCCACAAAATTAGTGGCGTTGTCGCACATTACCAGTTGTGGTTTGCCACGGATCGACACAAATCTTCTGAACGCCGCCAAGAATGCCTGTGTACTTAAATCTGCTACCAATTCTATGTGAACGGCCTTGGTAACAAGGCAGACGAAAATCGCTATGAAGCATTTAACTGGCACACTACGTCGTACAGGGTACCGTATGTAGAATGGTCCACAAAGGTCGACGCCAACCTTTAGGAACACAGCTGCTGGATTGACTCGAACGGAAGGTAAATCTTCCATGATTTGCTCATGCAATTTCGGTTTGGTGCGAAAACATTGCACACATTCGTGGATAATCTTTCGTGCGACGTTTCGAGCTCGAGTTGGCCAGAATCTTTCTCTGACTGATGCGATAAGTAGTTGCTGACCGGCGTGGAAAAGTTTGCGATGGTAATGAACGAAAATTAAATTGGTCAGTGGATGATTATGATGCAAGATCATAGGATGCGTGCGGGTTTCTGCAATTGGAGCATGGGCGAGTCTCCCACCAACACGTAAAATTCCATCTACTAGTTGTGGATCATGTGCAATAAGAATAGAGGATGCTTGAACTTGTTGACCTTTAGAAAGATGAACAATTTCTTCTGGAAAGCTTTCGTGCTGTGCCAGCTGAACTAAAACCGCTACTGCATTGTTACGTTCAGCGAACGACAATGATCCACCTTGTCTGCTTGTTCTATTGCTGCACTTGGCATTATGCGCGAATCGACGAATCCATGCGGCTAGATTAACTAAATCTTGAAAGGATGACCGTAGAGAAAACAGCTCGTTCGTAGATTTCTTGCAAACTGTTAACGATACTACCGATCTTTCCTCGAGCGTTTCGGAGTCAACATCTTGCGGAATATCGTGTCCCTTTGGCCAAGTAGAACGGTCTTGACGTAGCCAAGTAGGACCATCAAACCATAACGGTTGGTATACAAGCTGTGCAGGTGTCATTCTCCGTGAGATGATATCCGCCGGGTTGTCTGCACCAGCGACGTGGTTCCAAACGCCGCCCTTGGTAATATGCTGAATCTCTGAGACTCGGTTAGCCACGAAGATTTGCCAACGAGATGGGAGTGAAGAAAGCCAACACTTCACGATCATTGAGTCTGTCCAAAAAAATGAGCTAATCGTAATTTGTATACTACTACAGACCTTTTCATATAGGTGACTCAGGAGTAAAGCCGACGAGAGCTCTAATCTTGGAATGGTTTGTTTCTTCTTTTTCTGGTTTAGGTCTTCTAGAGGAGCGACCTTCGATTTTGCCGAAATCAAACGAGTGGTTACCGATCCGTCAGCCATTGTACTTCGAAGATAAATGCACGCGCCGTACGCGGCTTCTGACGCATCACAAAAGCCATGAAGCTCCAACTCCGTTGAAGTGCTAATATATCCTGTCCAACGGGGTATAGAGAAGGATTCTAAAGCTGTGAGATTTCTACGATACTCCAGCCATGTATTTTGTAGCTCTTCGTTTAAAATATCGTCCCAATCAGTCTTTTGCTTCCAAAGCTGTTGCAAGAAAATCTTTGCCTGTATAACAACAGGACCGATGAGTCCAAGAGGATCAAACAGCCGTAAACAATCGGCTAAGACGACTCTTTTGGTGATTGGTAACTTGTCGTTCCAGCAGGGGGAACGAAATGTGAAACTATCAGACCTGGGCTCCCATAATAGTCCCAAGGTCTTGACCGGTGCGCTGGACGAATCTAATTCCAGCATTCCGCGATCATCGAGTAATTGAGTTGGAAGCTCATCTAGTAACTCACGTTCATTTGAGGCCCACTTTCTCAACATGAAACCTGCTGAGTTTGTCAATTGTATCATTTCTCCAATGAGAAGTTTGCCTGTTTCAATGCAATCTGCTCCTGTCAACATGTCGTCGACATAGGCTCCCTCAGAGCCTAGCTGTTTCAAACTATGCTAAATATGGTGCAGAGGCGGTCCCGTAAGTGACCGTAGTTAGCTCGTATCTCCGAATCGGCTCATCAGAGGAACTACGCCACAAAATCCGTTGCAAATGTTGATCGTCTAACTGAACCTTCACCATGCGGTACATTTTTTCTATGTCCGCTACTACTGCAACTCGGTGGAAACGAAAGCGGATACAGATCGAAAGGAGATCTTCCTGTACTACCGGCCCAATCATTAGAGCATCATTCAGTGAAATACCGGTAGATGTTTTGCAGGAAGTATCAAAAACAACCCGCAGTTTGGTGGTTATGCTGTCGGGTTTGATAACCGCGTGATGTGGCAAATAATAAACCGGGACGGGTTCTTCTTCATCCTCGGGAACAAGTTTCATATGTCCCAGACGTTGGTATTCGTCTATGAAGTCCTGAAGTCCTGATACTGCACTTTTAGTTCTGGATTTAACTGGAATCGTCTTTCCAGTCCAAGGAATCGCTTCGTTGCGATGGATTTGGATTCGCCTAGTTGCCTCAGCACATACTGCTTTTTTGGAAGAGTAACCACATATCTGCCCTCTGGATCACGTGTCGTAGTTCGATGAAACAGATCTTCGCATGTCGACTCCTCTACTGAAAATATACTCTTGCTATGGCATGACTCTAATTCCCAGAATTTTGCTAGAAGATCACGAATGTCTGCAGTGGCACAAGCATGGGAGACGGTTCTTGTATCTTCAACGTGACGACCAGGAACGCGACCAGATACGATCCAGCCGAATACTGTCTGCTGTAAAGTGGGTCCATCTTGAGATAGTTTGATTTTCCCATCAATCAGTAAATCGTAATAACACTCTGCCCCAATGATCATGTCGATCGGACCAGGTTCATAGAAACGAGGATCAGCGAGAGTGACGTTGGTCGGAATCGCCAGGGTCTGAATGTTGACCGGTTGCATCGGGAGTACAGAGGTAAGTTTCGGAAGAACATGCAACTTAACGGTTTCGCTGTACGTCGAGATATGCGGTGATCGTGGGACAATTAAAGCTTCTACTACCTTCGTCGAATTAACCACGGAACCTCCTATTTCTGCGACTGACAGGAAGCTGGCTGTCGCTGCCAACTTAAGCTTTTGATATAGGTTCGTGGTTATGAAACAGTATTCCGAACCGGAGTCCAAAAGAGCTCTTGCAAATTGAGCGTTGCCGTATGAATCTACTACTTGTACTACGGCAGTAGATAATAAAACTTGACGGGATGGAGTGTATATATTTGCGGGGAAGGCATTAGCATTGTTTATTGATGTACGATGTGTGGTGGGTGGTGAATGATTCTCAAATTGCATGTTTGTGTTTGCGATTGGGAGTGAGTTCGTAGAGGGTGTTGTTGTGTTGCTAGATGTGGTCTGGTTCTGTGAGTGTGTCTGTGAAGTGTTCGTGGTTGGTGGTCTGTTCTGCGCGTTAGTGACGATGGAACCATTTCGCGACGATGATGCTGCATCGCCGCTTCGTGCTCCGCTATGCAGGAGCGTGTGATGTTTCTGCTTGCAGTGATGACAGAAACCCTTTGTGTAGAACCGAACCAAATGGGATGATGAAAAACAATTCAAACATAAACCGCAACGCTTCACCTTGTCGTACCGCTCAGCTACTTTCATTTTCAGAAAACGTTGACACCTGTAAGCCGAGTGCATAGTATCTCCACAAAATGGACAGCGACCAGACGATTGTGTAGAAGTTTGTACATGACTAACGGTGTTTCTAGGTCGTCGTGCCTCGAGTTGGGCGGTTGCAGGGACAATTGACTGCAAAACCCCACAATGATTGCGAAGGAACTCTATTAGTTCCTTGTAAGTCGGAACCTCCTTAGAGCTGTGATTAGACTCCCAATTTCGTAACGTTGTTAAATCTAATCGACAGCATACCATGTGAACGAGAATCGTACTCCAGCTGGAAACGTCTTCGCCTACCTTTTCGAGCATTTGCAAATTTCGATCATATTCACTGATGAGATGGTTTAGAGCATCGTGACCTTCCCTCTTCATTGGCTCTACAGCAAAGAGCGCGTCCAAATGGGCCTCGACAATGAGTTTTTTATTCTCAAAGCGTTTTTGCAGAAGATCCCAGGCAATTTTGTAATTCGCAGCTGAGATCTCAATGGTTCCGATTTCTTGCAATGCTTCGCCTACAAGAGATGATCGAAGGTAGGTAAACTTATCTATTTCATTCAGCTGCACGTTTCGGTGAATGAGGCTTAAAAACATGTCACGAAACGTCACCCATTCACGAATGCGACCTCCAAATGTTGGCAGTTTGATCTCAGGCAATTTAACTCTTGAAAAGGCGCTTTTAACTGCTTGCTCCGATGCTGAAGCCTCTTGATTAGCTGCGTTTTTCGTAGGTTGACCCAAGAGAAGTTGCAATGATCCTTTTAATTCGCAATAAGTGTCTTCTGTTTGCAGTATGATAGAAGCACTTTCAGCCTCTCGCTTTTCAGCGAGCATTGTCAGTCGAGCTTCCCGATTTTCCGGAGCTTCTTTCGAGTCCGAAAGCTCTTTTTCATCCGCCTCTTCCAACAAAACGTCCATCTTCCTACGGACAGTGTATAGTTTTTTCATTGCGGCTTCCAGCATCTCCAGCCAGGTTTCTATTTGCGCTTCATGCTTCTCTCGCTTGAATTTCTGAATGAACTGCTTTGCACCGTCAAACGTACTTCGGATTTGCCACAGCTGCGACTTGAGATCTTTCAGATTACCAGACATTTTATCACTCTCGAACCACTAATTATTCCAAAAAATTTCTAGTCACTGTTTGTACATTTCAGTTAATGTTAATGTATGCTACTACTATCTTTATTATACACTTTCACTTAGAATTTCTAGTCCACTATAATTCACTATAAAATCGTCGCGATTCCTTAACGTCCGCGCTTGACAGAGACAGACCAAATCGAAAAATTGGATACAGCGAGGGGAACCAACCAAGCGAACAACAAATCACGAAAAAATTCAGCAGAAACCAAGACCAATCGTCAATCGAACTCAGGGCTCCTCTAAAATCGCATGCAAAGAAAGAAATATCTAGCATTTTCCTTTTTATTTGATTTTAATCATGCATCACCACATGCGTTCATGCAAGTACTTCCCCGTAAATTGGTCCAAACTCGAAATCTCCTCGCCACCAGCAGAAATGTCGTCGCTCCGTCGTCTCGGATACCAAGGTCAGTTGTAAGGAATCGCCTCCTCCGTGGTTATTCACAATTATAGCCAAGAGTGAAAACACGTGGGCACTACCGCCGTCAATCGCGATGGCGGACAATCGATTGTACTCGTCCAATTGTGACGCGGTCAATTCGCCGACGCCACTTTTATTCTTCACTTCATTATCACTGTTCATGCGGATTCCAAGCCTTCCAACGGTCCTCCGGTCCACTGATCCGGTTCGAAGGACCAAAAAATGTTCGGGATCGTGCCTGGAGGACCGCTAAAGGGCTTGGTTCACAAAAAGAAAGAACACTCAAAGTGTTTCAGTGCACTATTGACCGTATGAAAAAAGCGGTCTAGTTTCGAACGTGGTTTATTTGTAACTAACTACTACTTGCTATACACGACGATAGTGAGCCTTAGTGGTGAATTCAAAGAACCGATCATACCCGAAATTGCCTATGTACGATCTGCGATAACGATCGTGCGTAAATAGATCAATGATAAGATAGGTACTGGGATAAGCGAGAGATAAAATCTCTGTGAAGTGTGGATTACGTTTGGTTGCCAGTTCGGTGGCGCCAACACCATTAAAAATAGTTTTTTTTATCTAGCTCTTTAATAACGCTTCGTACGCCTTTTAGATGTTCTAAGAAATTGGTAATAGAATTAACCTGCACATTTTCGTCGAAGATAGTAGCGATCTATCTTTTTTCCTTTAGGAGCTATCCCTTGTTTCTTTTATTTATACATGTTCACCTACGGTTGTCTTCATAATAACTTTTTTTTAGATTTTCCACATTATACTCTAAGCTGTACATGGTGGAATACAGCATAAATTAACTCACAAAAAACAAGTGAGATTAGCTGCTCATAGCTGCTCTCCCTCGAGATACACCCCCTTAAAGAGTACATGTAAAAAAAGTCAGTGATAGCGTCCAAAGGGAAAAAGATAGTGCTCTACTATTGTGCGCGCATTCCCTTACTGGACACGACGGTTGAAACAGTCGTGTTTCTGAACGGTCGTAAAAAGGGTCGTTTTTAGCTTTTGACAGATAAAATGTCAAATTGTGTCATCATCGCTGTTTCATTATTGGAACCAATCGAGCAAAGTAAATAAACCTAGGAATTACCGTTCTATCAGAAGAAACGGAATGAAATTCAGCATGAAATGAATTTATATTTTCAACGCCGGTTTGCCGAAATTTCATAGTGAATAAAGCGTAGTTTATCCTTCATTATCCAAACAAGCAATAACAAAGCAATAACGTTCGTATTCGAAAACAATTTGTTTAATGCTTTTGTATGATTAACACGAAGTCACGATTAAGGTTGCGACAGAAACGCAATGAGCCTGTGTTGCCAGTTATGGCGATAAAACATTACGAACTGTGTTGCCAATTTAGTCATTTTTTACCTTTGGAACGTTTGAAACAATATCTGAACTCCCCTCGGAATCCATCGATCAAGTAAATGCACAATATTGTCGACAAAAATGTGCAATTTAATTAGATTACCAATTTTTTAGAACATTCGCAAGCCATACGAAGCGTTATTAAAGAGGTAGATCGAAAAAAATATAGAGCTTGGCTCTATAACTTTTTTCATGTAAAAAATATAAATCTCTAGCATTCAACAAAGTTTCTTAAAATTAGTTTTTCTATAAATTTTCTGTAGACAGCAATCATTTCTGACTTAAAATAGAGAAAATACTTTTTGTATCTGCTTGAGGACACCCTAATGTCCGAATATTTTTTCACCACTAGAAAGTACTTTTTAAATGAAGAAACTTTTCTGAATCACTTTTTTTTTAATTACAATCAACAAGGCTTGTGATTAATGGATGTTTGCTTCATGCGATCCCAAGTGGATACGTGGAGGTATGAATAAAGTGTGCGATAGGAATGCGGTAAACTTTGGGTTGTATTCCACAATAAACCAACTTTTTTTTTCATAATGCAAGTCAAAAAATAACAAGATGGGAATTACTCTTCACTTTCTTTTCTGGGACCTCTTTTTCATTTCAGAGATTCCTAAGTCATTTAATATTAGAAATATTACGATGCCATGGTTTAGTACAAAACTTTGAACAGAATTCGACACTAATTTAAGATGTTCTCATGCATAAAAATTCGTATTTTGTCGCACTTAAAAAAATGTATTTATGGTAAGTTAGTAATAGATTAATAAATAAATAAGAAAATAAGCAAATAACTAGATAGCTTCATTCATGGGTACTAGTGTGTTTTGTTTAGAATGTTACTGGCGAAACCAGAGGGGTTCCACCTGCTATACCCCTGGTCCCTGGTCGAACCACTGAGGACCGTCTGGGGTGGGTGCTCACGACCTCTTTTCACACTCGAGCACGAGCGTGAGCCTCTTACAGCCGAAGGTCGGCTCTGGCTTATTCCGTTAACCAGGACTGTGATAAGTGTTCGAAAGAAAAGCTACTGTGTATAATTTATCCTTTTAATTTTCCCTAACGGATACATAGAACTGTGTGTGAGTGTTGGAGTAATAAATGGGTGGTTCAGTACGGTAGTTTTTCGACTTACTGCCGGGGTGACGATGATGACGGGATAGCGACGATGACGGAATGACTACTCTGACGGGTGGTCGATGATGTAATTCAAGGGAACATTCAAATCTCCGTAAGCTGAGGCCAGCTCGGCCTATGGAATCCAACGACGGTTGCCTCTTTCAGTAGTTGCGGCCGGTAGTAGCAACCGAACAGCGACGGTAGCTTCTCGTAAGTATACGCGGCGACCTTCTGATCCGGACCCTGGAGACTGTAGATCTTGGAGGCTGGTTAAACCTATACGTCGGAAGCTGACACGTGGTGAAGGGTTGGTTGAGATTTCACTATGCGGGTTTTCGATCGCTGGAACTTTGGGGGACTATGGCCTCTAATTAGGCTCTAGCCATTCTCCAATCCGACTGGTCCTTTGGAATCGCCGTAGCTGATTACCGGGCAAATAAACCAATTTAAACGGGTCCTAGGGGGAAAACGAGTTGCACGGTATTTGGTTAAGACATTCCCTTGAACATTTTCGCACCGCTAGTAACAGTATTTTGTGGCATTTTAGTTTACCTGATTCGACTCTTCCCTTTTTTGTAACTTCCACTTTTTATTTTTAAATAATCTATCTAGAGCTAAATTTTAACTACTTTTCCCTTGACTCTGTCTAAAACCACGTTTTTTTGTCCACTTCAATGTGTTTTAGTCTGTGGTTCATTACCAATTAACTTCCTCTGATGAGTTTGTACAATCCTTCCACTTTATTCGCCATCTCTTTCGCTGTTTCCTTATACTTCCTTTTCCAACCACCCATTGAACTGAACTTGAACCGGCTCAATTATCGTTTTTCGTGTTTAGTGTAGTGTGTGCTTAACTCTATCCCTATTTGTCTGGTGTACATTTGAATTAACCGTATTTGTTTTCAGTGCTCCGGAGACTACAAATATTACCATTAGTAAAATTAGACAATTTTACTCAAATAATTTTACAACATGCGGTATAAATGTTACGAACGGTAACAAGAATCAATAACTAGTGTGTTTTGTTTACAATCATAAAAAACTTTGTAAGTTCTGCTGATTATTGTTATAAGAGTTTGTGAACCTTTTGCGTCTCTCTAAACATGTCAGGATTGGAGCGAACCAATCACTGGTTGAAAAGCCCCATTAAAAAAAGTTAATAAATAAATAAATAACATATCAGGATATGCTTAGATCGCCGCCCTCAGTGCCTCGTCAGGTCAGGGAGCTTTCTTCATTTTTAGACCCCTGACAGCCAAAATGAGCTCCTTTTTCCTGATCTGGGTGAGGGTGTAATTTGCTTGACTGTATGAGGTCGCAGGCCACATCACTGTATCGTGTTGCGGGCATAATCCTTTCACGGCGACCATCAGGACACACCATGAGGAAGGAAGCGAACGAGATCTGCAGGATAGCACTCGACTGGGATCCGCAAGGACAGCGTTGGAGATACAGTTCCAGAGGCACAGGGCGACGCAGCTTAGCCAAAAATATTTGGGCTGTAGACGAGAACCTGTCCTGGCGACAGGTAAAGTCCACGGCGGGTAACCGGCGGCAGTGGAGTTAGGGTTAGGAGTACCGAAAGCATTTTTGAAAACTGGTATA